>NC_091130.1:157407951-157652951 GCF_040183065.1 Periplaneta americana
GAATGCTGCAGAACTGAATACAACACGTTGACAGAAATATCATTCCATAACAGAAAAGACAGGAAGAGAAGTGGAACAGACAGGGTAAATTGGGGAAATACTATTATGAAGGTAAAACAGACACGCATTTCAAATTGCTGTTGGTTGTTGTGCTAATCTGAAAGGTGACTCCGTACCAAACAATTTACATTAACTTCATGATGTATACAATACAATATAAAATTACATGGACTATTTCGTTTATATGACGTCATTCCACTTTCGACCAATGAAGTGTAATGAAATTTTGAATTCCAACCAATCACAGTCAGACTTTGCGATAATTTCTGCAGCTAGATTTATCGCTATCAATTTATCGCATGGTCGTTCTTTTGTTTAGTCGTTGTCGCCAACTGTTTCCCCGTGAATTGATGATCATGAATACATTAAGATGCAACTACACGGTCAAACTTTTCTTTCAACTTTAAAGCAATGAATGCAAGATTGATATTTAATATTAATTAATATATTTACGCAGTGAAGACGACGTTCAAAACGGCGCACCATGTAGACACAAAATGTTTATGCATCTTAATTGAACGCACCTTTTAAATTTGATTCTTTCAATATTCTTCCCAGATTGCACGCATACGCGATTGGAATATTGAACTGTGTAGATGCAGCTTTAGTTCCGTTACACACTACAGCGAGAATGCCTTTGTCGAGCTATAAAAAATGCTTTCGTGTAGCTGCCTTTCGTATGGCGTAATAAAATTTGTGTTTTAATTAGGCCTATCTGTACAGAGATGGCTTCACTGTGTAGCAACATGTCTCGCTGTGAATACATAAGCATTGGTATATAGATGTCCCCACTGTTACTGTTAAATTAAATTATGATTTCAGCAGATAATGAAAATGTATTTATGTTATAATAATAAGAGAAAAGTGCAGTACATGTAATTAACATTGTTAAACCTGTATTTCGCTTTTCGTAATTGGCATTACTGAATAATAACATCGAATTCCTTTATTGCAATAATCGATATTCATCTACGAGTATTTCAACTTCACAATGTCTGAATAGGTTAAGTATTCGTTAATATACAATTATTAACATTCTGTGATCGAATTTTAAGGATATATTATTTAAATTTATATTTTATTCACGAAATAGTCCTAATAAATGTCTCTCGAGGTCTGAGATTTCCAAGATAAATCCACTCGCTTCGCTCGTGGATTTATCGGCAGATCTCAGACCTCTCGTGACATTACTACAGATAAATTACAATACATAACACCTTAAAAATTAATATTCAATAATAACATAGGGTGTTATTCATAGACATTTCGCTAGCCCGCGCTACGAGCGTGCTAAACTAGCCCAGGCTATCGACTGGTTACTTGTACAGGATTCATATCATACCATATCGCTAACACTGGTTTATGAATACGAAGAACGTTAGTTCGCTGATCATCCACTTGAAGCCCGCGCCAAGAATGTCTATGAATATGGCCCATAGCGTTTAACACACATTTAAAATTTAAAACAGTTTACGTGAAATAGATGAGAGTACTTATAATTTTTTTTCTTATAAATTCGCGCATGCTAGGTTTAGGATTCAATACAATACAAAATTACAAGCATAAATTACAGTAAACAACATCTTAAAATTAATAATCACTAATATCATAATGCCTACATTTTACATTTTAAAAGTTAGATCAACTATTGATCAGATATTTTGCATTCAACAGATAATGGAGAAAAAAATGGGAGTATAAGGGTACAGTGCATCAGTTATTCATAGATTTCAAAAAAGGCATATGACTCGGTTAAGAGGGAAGTTTTATATGATATACTTTTTGAATTTCATATTCCCAAGGAACCATTTCGATTAATTAAAATGTGTCTCAGTGAAACGTACAGCAGAGTCCGTATAGGCCAGTTTCTGTCAGATGCGTTTCCAATTCACTGCGGGCTAAAGCAAGGAGATGCACTATCACCTTTACTTTTTAACTTTGCTCTAGAGTATGCCATTAGGAAAGTCCAGGATGACAGAGAGGGTTTGGAATTGAACGGGTTACATCAGCTTCTTGTCTATGCGGATGACGTGAATATGTTACGAGAAAATCCACAAACGATTAGGGAAAACACAGGAATTTTACTTGAAGCAAGTAAAGAGATAGGTTTGGAAGTAAATCCCGAAAAGAAAAAGTATATGATTATGTCTCGTGACGAGAATATTGTACGAAATGGAAATATAAAAACTGGAAATTTATCCTTTGAAGAGGTGGAAATATTCAAATACCTGGGAGCAACAATAACAAATATAAATGATACACGGGAGGAAATTAAACACAGAATAAATTTGGGAAATGCCTGTTATTATTCGGTTGAGAAGTTTTTATCATCCAGTCTGCTATCAAAAAAATGTGAAAGTTAGAATTTATAAAACAGTTATATTACCGGTTGTTCTTTATGGTTGTGAAACTTGGACTCTCACTTTGAGAGAGGAACATAGGTTATGGGTGTTTGAGATTAAGGTGCTTAGGAAAATATTTGGTGCTAAGAGGGATGAAGTTCCAGGAGAATGGAGAAAGTTACGCAACGCAGAACTGCACGCATTGTATTCTTCACCTGACATAATTAGGAACATTAAATCCAGACGTTTGAGATGGGCAGGGCATGTGGCACGTATGGGCGAATCCAGAAATGCATATAGAGTGTTAGTTGGAAGGCCGGAGGGAAAAAGACCTTTAGGGATGCCGAGGCGTAGATGGGAAGAAAATATTAAAATGGATTTGAGGGAGGTGGGATATGATGATAGAGACCGGATTAATCTTGCTCAGGATAGGGACGAATGGCGGGCTTATGTGAGGGCGGCAATGAACCTCCGGGTTCCTTAAAAGCCAGTAAGTAAGTATAGAATTTTAATATGGGGATCCTGTGTACATGAAATACTCGTCTACGCCATAGTAAACAGAAAGGAACAGAACTACAAATTCGTTGCCTAGTGATAATATGACAGATCGGCAACTACTCCAGTTTCTGTGACAAAAGAAAGGAGAGTGGATGTCAGTTCTGAAAACTAGCTGCTGGGTTTTCCATTTGCTGCTGTTAACCTTAAGTCAGAGTGCAGAGCCGGAGGGTGGGAGGAAAGCACGTGCTACAGTTATCGGGCACTTTCTTCCCCACGAGAACTCCAGGTACAACTTCTTGGGGGGAAGAAATGTGCAGTAAAATCAGAAGCTACAATCCCACATCGCGTAGCTGTCTCTTTGAATCTCAGGTTGAAAGTAAGGCTGATTTCTCGTCTAATTTTATACAAACTTAGAAAAGAAAAAATCAAAAGCTAAACTCATTAGGGAGTTCAAAATTTTTATTTTGTAAGTCCTTTACATAGCAAACATGCTCTCAAAATTTGGTTAAAAAATATTATTAGGAAAATAGTTGTCATTTTTAATGATGTGTCTCCAAAAGGCCCAATTGTATAAAACTCCCTGACTAAAGATCAACTTTGATCGAAGATCGGAAAGTGAACCGAGTTCAGACACTTCTTCTATTGTATAAAACTTTCCTGCGATCAAATTACCCTGGTTCAAATTTATTTATTTATTTATTTATTTATTTATTTATATTTTGCTAATAATTGTAACATAAAATATAAAATATACAGACAAACTTTAGCTCGCCCCTGAAAGAGTAGAACTCGTGCTCAGGGGCGGATTCCTGAATTGAAATTAATAATCATACAATACAATTTGCAATTATAGTATATAAATTTAAATTTACAATTTTTCAAATTTTATAAAATCCATACATAACTTTTTTAATTTAATACTAGAACTATTAGAATTGACAAGATTAGGATATTTAAATATAAATTTGTTAAATATTCTTGGGCCTAAATTACTACTATGAGTCCACACCTGTGGAGTAACGGTCAGCGCGTCTGGCAGCGAAACCAGGTGGCCCGGGTTCGAATCCCGGTCGGGACAAGTTACCTGGTTGAGGTTTTTTCCGGGGCTTTCCCTCAACCCAATACGAGCAAATGCTGGGTAACTTTCGGTGCTGGACCACGGACTCATTTCACCGGCATTATCACCTTCATATCATTCAGACGCTAAATAACCTAGATGTTGATACAGCGTCGTAAAATAACCAAATAAAATAAAAAATAAATACTACTATGATTAAACACTGTAACAGCGTTGCATTTTGGTTCAAACAATCTTAAAGAATTCATACCTTTTGTTTCATAACTATGAGAATACAATTCAAAATTATTTCGATTTCAATGTATGAATTTTATTAATACAATACAATAAATTTGTCTTACGTTAAGTACATTAAAGTCTAGAAACAAATTATGAGATGGAAAATCAATAAGTTTATGAAGACATATTTTAATTATTTTCTTTTGTAATAAATAAAGTGGATTAAAATTGGATTTAAATAAGCTACCCCATCCTATAATTCCATACATAATTACCGATTGAAATAAAGTTAAATATATTGTACGTAATAAACTTATTGACAAATAATTCCTCAATAAAACAAAATAATATACTATTTTACGTAATTTATTACAAAGGTAATTAATGTGTTGGTTCCATTTTAAATTATTATCGAAAATTATGCCTAAAAACTTAACTTCAGAGGACTCTTTAATAATCGGACATTTACACTGTATAAGACAACAATCAGAATTATGTAATTTAATACTTAATATAGATGTAGGAGGTTTGTTACATTTTTCAGGTAATGAGAATGGAATAATTATGGTTTTATTTTCGTTGATAGAAAGATAATTTATGTCAAACCATTTTTTTATTAATTTAAGTCCATTATTTGAATTATTATATGCGTCATACCATTTTTTTCCACTAAAAAGTAAAACTGTGTCATCTGCATAAGAATAGTGAACACCATTGTATTGTTGTAAGTCAATTTTTAATAAGTGATTAAAAATTGACTTACAACAATACAATGGTGTTCACTATTCTATGCAATCTAAGTTCCCGTGAAAAGGATTTGGCAACATCGCATAAACAGGTGAAATATGTGATGCGCGGGCCATGTTGTACAGGTTTGTTCAGTGTTGCCAATCTAGCAACTTTAACTCTTTTTCAACAACAATATCTTTTAACTTTTATATTGCTTAAATATGGATTTAGCGACCTTTTTATCATTCCATACTGACAAAATTTAATCTTTTTTTGTTGATAATGAGAAATCTAGCGACTTTCCAACTACTTTTTGGCGACTTTCCGTACACCCTGTTGGAGACACTGGTTTGTTTTGTGCAATGTAAATAATGGCGGACAATAAGAAGAAGGTTGACCGTTCTCCAAATTGTTATCATGTTTGATACTGCTAAACACAGTAAAGCTTTATAAAACGACAATTTTCGTTTAGTAACACAGGTAATTGATAATTTATGAATGTACCTATCATATACATTAATAATTAATGGTTGTTATAAACATAATATAATTATAAGTTATGTTATTTGATAAAATATAAGAATGTTTGTATATTAAGGCAAGAAATTGAAATATATATATATATATATATATATATATATATATATATATATATATATATATATATATATATATACCTTCCACATGTATTAATATTAATAATAATGGATATTTTATTTGCACAATCTGTCACTCGTATATTTCAAACAGAAAAGAAATAACTGAACTTGGATCATCTAACTTAATCGGAGAAATTTCTTCAGTCAAAGTTGACTTTAGTTTAAGACAAATTAATCTCAGATTAGACTTTATACAACACAAAATTCCAAGTTCAGCTAGAACGAGGATTGATTTAACCTCTGATCTAAGATTAAATGGTTTATACAATCAGCTCTTAGTGTCGTATTCTGAGTTCATGCCTGGACTCGCTTTAGGGAATGCGCGCTGGTTCGAGTCCTCTTAAGGCAGAAATTTTCTCATGAAATTTCTGCCATTGTATGGGACCGTTTCCTACCCAGTATCGTGATGATTCTGGGAAGCTACGATAGGTAGCGAATTACACTTTGTAAGCCAGCTATAACGGTTGGGGATCGTTTTTTTAGTAGGTTATTTTACGACGCTTTATCAACATCTTAGGTTATTTATCGTCTTAATGAGATGAAGGTGATAATGCAGGTGAAATGTGTCCGGGGTCCAGCACCGAAAGTTACCCAGCATCTGCTAATATTGGGTTGAGAGAAAACCCTGGAAAAAACCTCAACCAGGTAACTTGTCCCGACCAGGAATCGAACCCGGGCCACCTGGTTTTGCGGCTAGACGTGCTAACCGTTACTCCAAAGGTGTGGACTGGGGATCGTCATGCTGACACACGTTACCCCACATTGGTTTGATAATCGTTGGCTCCTCGGCCCGGAGATAGTAAATTGAGTCCCATTTGCTAAATTGAGTCCCTCGTTCCTACAAGTATTATGTAAACTGAATCCCAGCGATAGTGGGACCCGGGTGTCAAACTGTTAGTGAATATATTAAGAGAAAATGTACAAACTGTTAGGGAAAACACGGAAATTTTACTTGAAGCAAATAATGTATGCTTGTGAAACTTGGACTCTCACTTTGAGAGAGGAACACAGGTTAAGGGTGTTCGAGAATAAGGTGTTTAGGAAAATATTTCGGACTAAGAGGGATGAAGTTACAGGAGAATGGAGACAGTTACACAATACAAACTGCACGCATTGTATTCTTCACCTAACATAATTAGGAACATTAAATCCAGACGTTTGAGATGGGCAGGGCATGTAGCACGTATGGGTAAATCCAGAAATGCATATCTTAGGGTGTTCGTTGTAAAACCAGGCGTTGGTTGGTTTAGTGGTAGATCCCAGGTAACAATTAACCCATGAACGGTTAATTTGCGGAAAATATATTTATTGGAGCTTTTTTTTTCCCTTGTTTAAATTTATACTTTCTTCTGTATATTATTGGCCATCACTTTTGAAACACCCTGTAGACTCTATGGCGATCAAGTCTCTGACGAAGCAGTTGTCGACGTCTTCAGGTTTGAAAAATGGTAAACCAAATAAAAAAGTTAAAAAAATGTATCTATCTTAGAGTATTGGTTCTTATACTGTGTTGCCATGCCAACAGATTATATTTTCCGTCACTTTTTTCACTGCTGTGGCTTAAAAGTTAGCGATTCTATTTATAGAGGAATGGATAAGTTTGATTCTTCTTGAAAAATAATTCCCGGCAATGTTTCACTCTGGATTCAAAAGGCATTGGAGTTGAACTTTCGTGTTAATAGTTCAGTATAAAATTCACATTTAGAATATTGGATATACTTTAATCTTGAGTTGAAAGAGAGGTGCCAACGGTAAGTTCTTACAAATGTCTTGACTCAAAGAGCGAGATTTGTATATCTTCCCACTTTTTCCTCACCTGAAGACGGAAGCAGATCCACATTTTAGCAGATGTGATCTGTGCAGATCACTAACCCTCTTCTGAAAAACCCAGTCTTGCTTTCTTCATCATTCACAAAGACTGAGGGCTGTCTTACCGCCATCTGATTCTCCGAAGATAAATATGAAGATGAGGTTCGAAGTCTGTGGGACGTCTTCTCTTCTCTACCCCTGCTACAACAAATGACGCAGCACTGCAACATTTGACATGGAACTCATACATGAAAATAGAGCACGAAGCATTTCCATGTGTCGCTAAAAACATTCCCAGTACTTGTGTATTCAAATATTCATGGGATATGAAGGAAATCCAGATCACATCTGCAATGCGAACTCGTGGAAATGTGTCATCTCTGCAGTCCCAGCTTTAACAGGTGTGGAGACCACGTGGAGATTCCAGCGTTGGGTGGAAGTCAAGTCAATAAGTACCTATCTGTTATAATCCGATAAGTGTTGAACTGTTTCAACTCTACGAATTCCTGGAGGGTCTAATATTAAAATTCAGTTTATTCATTACAAACACTATTGCTTCAACATATAGACTGATGAATACTTACTTACTTACTGGCTTTTAAGGAACCCGGAGGTTCATTGCCGTCCTCACATAAGCCCGCGATTGGTCCCTATCCTGAGCAAGATTAATCCAGTCTCTATCATCATATCCCACCTCCCTCAAATCCATTTTAATATTATCCTCCTATCTACGTCTCGGCCTCCTCAAAGATCTTTTTCCCTCCGGCCTCCCAATTAACACTCTATATGCATTTCTGGATTCGTCCATACGTGCTACATGCCCTGCCCATCTCAAACGTCTGGATTTAATGTTCCTAATTATGTCAGGTGAAGAATACAATGCGTGCAGTTCTGTATTGTGTAACTTTCTCCATTCTCCTGTAACTTCATCCCTCTTAGCCCCAATTAGTTTCCTAAGCACCTTATTCTCTAACATCCTTAACCTATGTTCATCTCTCAAAGTGATAGTCCAAGTTTCACAGCCCTACAGAACAACCGGTAATATAACTGTTTTAGAAATTCTAACTTTCAGATTTTTTCACAGCAGACTGGATAATAAAAGCTTCTCAACCGAATAATAACAGGCATTTCCCATATTTATTCTGTGTTTAATTTCCTCCCGTGTATCATTTATATTTGTTACTGTTGCTACAAGATATTTGAACTTCTCCACCTCTTCAAAAGATGAATTTCCAATTTTTATATTTCCATTTCGTACAATATTCTCGTCACGAGACATAATCATATACTTTGGCTTTTCAGGATTTACTTCCAAACTTATATCTTTACTTGCTTCAAGTAAAATTCCCGTGTTTCCCCTAATCGTTTGTGGATTTTCTCCTAACATATTCACGTCATCCGCATAGACAAACAGCTGATGTAACCCGTTCAATTCCAAACCCTCTGTGTTATCCTGAACTTTCCTAATGACATACACTAGAGCAAAGTTAAAAAGTAAAGGTGATAGTGCATCTCCTTGCTTTAGCCCACAGTGAATTGGAAACGCATCTGACAGAAATTCACTTATACGGACTCTGCTGTACGTTTCAATGGGACACATTTTAATTAATCGAACTAGTTTCTTGGGGATACCAAATTCAATAAGAATTTCATATAAAACTTCTCTCTTAACCGAGTCATATGCCTTTTTAAAATCCATGAATAACTGATGTACTGTAGGTATCCTTATACTCTCATTTTTTACTCCAATATCTGTAGAATGCAAAATATCTAGTCAATAGTCGATCTATTACGCCTAAAACCACACTGATGGTCCCCAATAATTTCATCTACATACGGAGTTAAGCTTCTCATATCAAAAGTAACAGGGCCCCAAAATAGATCTTTGGCGGATAGAAACTGCAGCAGAAGTAACATAACATGGAAACGTAACACAACATTTTTGCACAATTTAGATATAGGAATTATCATATTGTGACAGCTGCAACGGGGTTTGGGCACGCGTCCGACGGGGCGCGCGGCAGACGAAACGCTGGTACGGGGAGCATCTGCATGCTGAAGGGCAGAGGGGGTGTATTACGTCAACGCGACGAGGGGAGGGTGCGCGCGCAACTGCTGCGTGCGGAGTGAAGGGGGGACGGACCCTCCCGATTCTTCCAGAAGTCCGTCGAAGTGGAGATATCCAAATAATTCGAGAGAGCTATCCCTGCACACCCGTAGAAATTTCTCGCAACTATGATTTTGCTATAAAAGAATAAACGCGAGCGAACTCGGAGTGTGTGTAATTAATGATTAGTTCAGTCAGTAAGCCAGTGAACAGAGCAAGCCAGCCAGTCTTGTGTACCGGAGTTCGACTTGAGTGTGCGTCCGCAACTGTGTCAACATCCGAAGGCATGAGTTCGAGTGCAGTGGACCGCAGTTGGAGAGACCTGAGTTCGAGTACAGTGGACTGTCTCTGAAGGTCTGTGGTTCGAGATACTGTGAACTCGAGTGACTGTGCTAGAAGAACTGTGAACTGATTTGTAAATAGTGCTTTGTAAATATTAGTTAAGATTAACAGTTCATTGTTGTTCGTAATAGTCCAAGTAAATTGTCATTGTCGTCAGTGGAGTGCACTAACGAATACTGTGTTACGGTGTGGAGAGCAAATTCTATTGTTGAGATAATAAAGTTGCATTGTTGTTGAGTTGAAATAAATTTACAATATCGTAACTTTTTTGCCGAGGTTTACACATACAGTTACTGGGAACCAATAAGCTGCGTGTATTAATAATCTTCATGTGGATCAGGGGCTATGCACGCTGTGAGATAGTCGGTTGTTGAAGCAAACAGCGGGCAGAGATAAAGTCTCTAGCTTGCACATGCAACCGCATTATGCACGCAGGATGATGTGCGACTGTTTAATTACGACATCACCGGCGCTGTAATGACCTGTCTGCATGAATCGCGCGTGGGGTGCGTGAAAAGAGCAAATATCCGACCTGGAGACCACGGTTCACACAAATAATGTTATTGACTATTTCGCTCGTGAAACAATACACAATAGACTGCAAAAATCTATTAAGTTTTAACCAATCAAAACCAACTGTCAACTGCAATCTTGCCGCACCCGATGCGCATTTGTTTAATATTATCTTGTCGCACTTGATGTTCAGATGTTGAATATTTTCTTTATATCCTTAACAATACAGTGGGCCATGATATTTCGTGATGGTCATATACAGAGGTGAGCCTGCCTGGAGAGAAATAAAAAATAGGTTGCAGCCGCGAAATTACTCTTCAAGGAACGACCACTCATATAAATTAAGGGATAGAAGACAGAGGACGGACACTGGAAAGTTTTCTTTTCTCAATCGTACTGTCAGGGACTGGAATGCTTTACCTGCAGACTTACTAAAGGCTTTACCAACAACCAAAAGTGTATTTAAAAATAGGCTTAAGGACTTTACTAATAGACGATAATTATACACAGTATTTAAAGGGTGTAAATGATATTTTGTTATTGAAGTGTTCTATCAGTGAAGAATTATGTTGTGTCAGTGAAGTGTGTTGTGTAAGTGAAACGTGTTCCTGTCAGTGAAGCTTTATAGTTTATAGTGGCAGTGCATAGTATTTGAACAGTGAAATGTTTTTGAAGTGTTAGTGAAATCAGGATAGAATCAGTGAAATGTGTCGTAGTTCCAGTGCGGTGTGTGAGTTGGCAGCGAAATGAGTGTAGTGTTGAAAGGTATTGCAGGGCCGCGATAAGTAGCGAGCTGAGCTCCCTAGTCTGAGAATGACCCCTGATCACATATGTATGACATAATAGCGATAACAGAGACGTCTTGACAGCGTTCTACAATAGTACTACCGTACAAAAAACATTCGCTCTACAGATGAAGTGAATTTCCGCAAATGATAACAAGACAACTCTCTATGGCTATATTAGCAAACTTTTATTTATGCTCATAAGCTCATTACTGAAACTAGTGTGTACTGCACAAATTCCTTATGGCGTTATTAAACATTAAGCAATACTTACTTACTTACTTACTTACTGGCTTTTAAGGAACCCGGAGGTTCATTGTCGCCCTCACATAAGCCCGCCATTGATCCCTATCCTGAGCAAGATTAATCCAGTCTCTACCATCATATCCTACCTCCCTCAAATCCATTTTAATATTATCTTCCATCTACGTCTCGGCCTCCCCAAAGGCCTTTTTTTCCGCCGGCATCCCAACTAACACTCTATATGCATTTATGGATTCGCCCATACATACGTGCTACATGCCCTGCCCATCTCAAGCGTCTGGATTTAATGTTCCTAATTATGTCAGGTGAAGAATACAATGCGTGCAGCTCTGCGTTGTGTAACTTTCTCCATTCTCCTGTAACTTCATCCCTCTTAGCCCCAAATATATTCCTAAGCACCTTATTCTCAAAAACCCTTAATCTCTGTTCCTCTCTCAAAGTGAGAGTCCAAGTTTCACAACCATACAGAACAACCGGAAATATAACTGTTTTATAAATTCTAACTTTCAGATTTTTTGATAGCAGACTAGATGATAAAAGCTTCTCAACCGAATAATAACAGGCATTTCCCATATTTATTCTGTGTTTAATTTCCTCCCGAGTATCATTTATATTTGTTACTGTTGCTCCAAGATATTTGAATTTTTCCAACTCTTCGAAGGATAATAAGTAAGTAAAATACAAATATATACATAGACTGGCCACTTTGAATATTTTAAAATGGCACTTTCTTACTGAAAGTACATGGCTGGAAAAGGAATGCGAAAGATAGAAACAAATGTTGGAGCACTGTAGGGACGGTCAAGATCTGCAATAGGCTGTGGTACCAATGTTGTTGATATAATTATGGTTTATTTAACGACGCTCTCAACTGTAGAGGTTATATCAGCGTCGCCGGAGTGCCGGAATTTTGTCCAGCTGGAGTTCTTTTACATGCCAGTAAATCTACTGACATGAGCCTGTCGCATTTAAACACACTTAAATGCCATCGACTCGGCCGGAATCGAACCCGCAACCTCGAGCATGGAAGGAGAGCGCTATATGTTGTTGTTGATTTAATTTATAGTTTATTTAACGACGCTTGCAACTGCAGAATCTATATCAGCGTCGCCATTGTGCCGGAATTTTGTTCAGCAGGAGTTCTTTTACATGCCAATAAATCTACTGACATGAGCCTGTCGCATTTAAACACACTTAAATGCCATCGACTCGGCCGGAATCGAACCCGCAACCTCGAGCATAGAAGGAGAGCGCTATATGTTGTTGTTGATTTAATTTATAGTTTATTTAACGACGCTTGCAACTGCAGAGGCTATATCAGCGTCGCCGGAGTGCCGGAATTTTGTCCAGCAGGAGTTCTTTTACATGCCAGATACTTGTGCAGATATGAACATATCATACTCGTGGGTTTCAGTTCGAACTTAGGTTTAAGATGCAAATTAGATTTATTTTAAATGTTATTTTAAGTGATCGTGCTTCATTTAATTTAGGATATTCCCTGTTGTTATTATTATTATTATTATTATTATTATTATTATTATTATTATTATTATTATTATTATTATTATTATTCGCGAAATAATCTTATTAAAATATCACGCAAATTCTTATCTCTTTGTATAATTCACCCCCATTACGCGTTCGCAAACTATCGACGAGATGAGAACTCTTGTGATATTATCTAGGAAGTAGTAATTCCCTGAAGTGTTAAGTTGTTTAAATACACAAATACTTCACTGTATTAATATTCTTCAATGATTGTTATATACGGGAAATAGTGTTAATTTCAAATTATTCTCTCTTAATTATAGATATTTAATGCTAATGTACAGCTTGGACACATTCTGTATAAAACCAATCCTTTACCTTAAAATCAATATACTTTGCACACTTTCACTCGGTAATGAGATTTGGAATAATATTCTGGAGAAATTCCACAGATAGTAACAGTATATTCCTATTACAAAAAAAAGAATAATAATTATAATAATAGTAGGTGCCAAATCTAGGGAATCGTGGGGGACTATTTAAAAAAACTACAAATAATGCCCATTATACCTTTTCAGTAATAATCTTCCTCTTATGTAATCGTAAAACTTTGTAACTAATTCAACAGTTCATAGCATAAATACACGTCAAAAAATGACTTTCATACTCCATCGACAAGTCTATCGTGCTATCAAAAAGGAGTGCGTTATGTGGCAGTAAAAATTTTTAATAGCCTCCCTATCGATATAAAAATGAAACTCAAAACATAAGATTATTTAGGGCCAAATTAAAGAAGTACCTAATTTCTCACGCCTTCTATTCTGTAGGTGAATTCACGACATTCAATAACACTTCATGAAATTGATACTAAAACTTTGTGTTGTACTAGTAGACTATATTGTAAACCTCGTCTGTATATATTTCATCTACATAGACTGTGACTATAAATTAAGACTTTATAATAGTATTAAGTTTTTTGACTTGTTCCATATTCTAGCTGTAAAGCAATGTATGAATACCATGGAATGTTAATATATACAATACAATACAATACAATACAATACAATCTCCCCAAATTTGGTGGTGTGATCGGAGATGGGTTAAATTACGTATTTCCTATAAGGAAAGACGTCAAAAAAATCATTTTCTTGTCTGTAGAACTTATCTCGGTCTTTATGTTCATAATAATCATAAGGAATATTCAGCAGCATTGTTACCATTTTCATTATCATCCTTATCTTGTTCTTAATCTTTATCTGCAACATTAACTTCATTTTTACCTTCAACATCATTGTAAATAGTAATGTCTGAAGTATGCTATTCATAATCATTCATCACCATCATTGTTACCATTTTCATCAACATTTGTATCTTGAGTTTGAGGTTTACCTATATCACTATAATCATTCTCACTAACACCTCCACCAAAAGTATCACCATTTGCAACAGCTCAAGTATAGTAGTAACAATCAGAATCAATATTCATCACCATCATTGTTACCATTTTCATCAACATTTGTATCTTGAGTTTGAGGTTTACCTATATCACTATAATCATTCTCATTAACACCACCACCAAAAGTATCACCATTTGCAACAGCTCAAGTATAGTAGTAACAATCAGAATCAATATTCAACAGCATCATTGTTACCATTTTCATCAACATTTGTATCTTGAGTTTGAGGTTTACCTATATCACTATAATCATTCTCATTAACACCACCACCAAAAGTATCACCATTTGCAACAGCTCAAGTGTAGTAGTAACAATCAGAATCAATATTCAACAGCATCATTGTTACCATTTTCATCAACATTTGTATCTTGAGTTTGAGGTTTACCTATATCACTATAATCATTCTCATTAACACCACCACCAAAAGTATCACCATTTGCAACAGCTCAAGTATAGTAGTAACAATCAGAATCAATATTCAACAGCATCATTGTTACCAATTTTCATCAACATTTTTATCTTGAGTTTGAACTTTACCGATATCACTATCATCATTCTCACTAACACCACCACCAAAAGTATCACCATTTTTAACAGCACAAGTATAGTAGTAATAATCAGAATCAATATTCAACAGCATCATTGTTACCAATTTTCATCAACATTTTTATCATGAGTTTGATCTTTACCTATATCACTATCATCATTCTCACTAACACCTCCACCAAAAGTATCACCATTTGCAACAGCTCAAGTATAGTAGTAACAATCAGAATCAATATTCAACAGCATCATTGTTACCATTTTCATCAACATTTTTATCTTGAGTTTGAGCTTTACCTATATCATTATAATCTTCATTTTCGCCCTAGCCATCCACTTCATTACCATCATTTCAATCTTCATCATCTTCTAGTTTTAATTTAGCCTATATATTTGGACTCAGACTAAACCCCAGACAAATCACAAGCTATAATAATGGGCCACCAACGAGCATTAAACAAAATAGATCTAGCCACTGTATCAAATACAAAAATAAATAATGCTACAATTACATATAGTAAGACAGTAAAAAATTTAGGGGTATATTTAGATTCAAATTTAAATTTTCAAAGTCAAGTGACCTACACATGTAAGAAAACTTTTTCCATAATTCATCCCCTCAAACACTTAACCAATGTTTTACCTCTCAGCCTTAAAAAGAGCCTGATCCAAACTTTAGTGATGCCCCACTTCGATTATTGCGATTCTTTATTCACGAATCTAAATATTGATCTTGCCCGTAGACTACAGCGTGTTCACAATATCTGCGTTCGTTTCGTTTGTAACATTAGAAAATTCGATCATGTAACACCGTCACTAGAATTGTTGTCTTGGAGTCCACTTAAAGAAAGAAGATTCTTCAACTCTGTCTTATTACTATTTAAAATCATCCACACCTCCACACCCTTTTACCTAGCATCTCGTTTTGTTTACCTTTCACTACCTCGAACCCGGAACATGTACCTTCTCTCTATTCTTCTGCACAGAACATCCTTCTACTCATCATCTTTCAGCATATCTATTCCACACCTCTGGAATTCTCTTCCTGACCACGTCAGAGAATGTCGGACAATATCAAAATTCAAATGTTAATTAAAAAATCACATTCTAGTTCGTGGAATTGCTTGTTGAACCCCTGTCAGGTTGCGCAACTTCACCTTAACCCATGACATATAGTAAATATTGTAACTATGCTGTTGTAAAATTGAAAATTAATATGTAATGTATTTAATATTATTATTATTATTATTGTTATTATTATTATTATTATTATTATTATTATTATTATTGTCAGTTAACAATATCATCATTGCTATCTCTGTTTTCTTTCTTTTCGTTGTATTAGCTCGATGAGAGCTCTGTAATGTACTTTTGACTCTGTTGACCCTCTATAGGGCTTTAACTTAATTTGTATCATTTTCATCAGCGTTTGTACTTCTTTTTTGTATTTATATGTGCTATCTGGTAGGATGGAAGAGAAGGCCTTATGGCCTTAATCCTGTCAGATTAAATAAATCATTATTATTATTATTATTATTATTATTATTATTATTATTATTATTATTATTATTATTTTTATTATATTAATCATAAAAATACATTTAAATTTTGTCCCCAAAATCATCATTTTACTCGTTATGAACTTCTTTTCCACCTCTAGTTACATAATTTAGATGGTTATTGTTATCATTTTCATCTCCATCTCGTCGATTGTGTATAACTGGAGGAGTTACTGTGGAGAAAGAAAATAGGCTATTCCTCATGATTTTGCTTTTAATAAAGCTGAGTCCATATTTTGGCCCTCTGGATTGTGTATTATTTGTAGAGTCTGTACTTGAATACATAAAAAGAGGAATACAGTAGCATATAATACATTAATTACTTCCTTCATAAACACACGTGCAGCTCTTCCACGCTGCCTAACATCGCAGCTGCTCTAGTCAAACACAGATTTCGTCGGAGATAGCCAGTACATCAAAATGCCCTTTCGGTGGAAAAGAGATTAATGTGCCTGATTGCGGAACTCCGTGTTCCACGGCGCCCTGAAAATTGTTCGTTTCACGTGCACAAACTTAGGCTGCCCATTCATTTCACTCGTTAGCAATGGGGGCGTGACGTATTGTGTACATATTGACGGCGCGGGACGCCTGCCTCAATATTGACAAATCTGAGCCAGCTGATGAGGTTAACGCCGCAATTAAACAGCCGCTGATTACCTTAATTTATATCGGGATTTGCAGCCATAACGGCCGCTAATTTATCGTCTTTTGAGTCAATAATTCTGGTGAAATTAGTTCGCGGCACGTAACCCCTCTGTGTCCGGATTTGGATTGTGTCCATATCTGGACTTCTTTGAGACTTCAATAGTGTTATAGACGACACGTAGTAGGACTCATTACGTCGCGCAAGCACGATTCAGTGCTCAACTTTTTTCCCGTTCCCCATTCCTTCCAGTGTATCCTTTAGTAGGCAGTTTCTTCTCAGCCAGTGACCCAACCAATTCCTTTTCCTCTTCCTGATCAGTTTCAGCATCATTCTTTCTTCACCCGCTCTTTCCAACACAGCTTCATTTCTTATTCTGTCTGTCCGTTTCACACACTATTGGCTTGATAGTAGGAGGAAAAAGAATAAAGTGCATAAGATTTGATCTAAATGAGGGGTTGGAAAGCAATGGTGGATTGTTAATGTTTGGAGGGGTTTGGACTTTTTCCATTGCTGGTTGTCACAATAAAAAAATTAAGACACAACGTTTCGAAGGGTGGTTCTCCCTTCGTCTTCAGGTGGAAGGAAGTAGGGAAGAGAAAAAACCTATTGTTGGGATCGTTACGTACAGCTATTCTGTATGACTGATCGTCGATTCCTGGCTTCGGTGGAGATTATAATTAAGAAAGACCCGAAGTCAATAGCAATATGTTGGCACTAAAACCAAACGAGATAAAGAAGATGAGTGTGAAGTGGATAAAAATTGATGAAAGACACACAAAAGGAGGGGCTGGGGAACTAAAAAATGAACAAGTGTTATGATACTGCGATAAAAAAAATATAATACTAAGGGATATGCTACTGGAGCTAAATGACAGCTGTGAGCAGTATGGGATGAAGATAAATGCAAACAAGACGAAGAATATGGTTATCGGAAGAAAAATAAGGAAGGTAAACGTGCAAATTCTAAATGAGCCAGTGGAACAAGTGGACAGCTACAAATACTTTGGGTGTACTGTAAGCAGTAAGCTCGCCTAAACTCGGTCGAGTGTCGCACCCTCGAGTGAGATACGAACGGTCGTGATACGCTCGTAATAAATAGAAGCACAGTACAAGGTCATCTCACCGACATGTCTTATCTTGTATGGAAGGCGACAGATAAGATACACAAATGTTTTGCTCACACGGTAAAAATAAGGCTTTATTTTCTGCGTTTATGACAAACGTTTAATGGAACGTACCAAAACAGGAACATGAAGTTATAAATAAAATAGTATGAAAAACTTCGATATACAGTTATTATTGCTAATTAATAATTAATCAGTATTTGATTTACCACATATATAATATGATAGGTCCATACATAGTGTTCCGCCTATATACTGCGACAATGTAGAAACGTTTTACAAAATATTATTGATATAGCAGTAGATTAATAACAATATTAGTACAGAGATAACGTCACAGAAAATATAATAAAACGAATAATCATGCTGCACAACTGTTACAGACGCAAAGATTGATATACTAATTATTAGAGATTATTATTATTATTATTATTATTATTATTATTATTATTATTATTATTACTAGAAAACTTGATACAGTTCTTGCATTATCGTGATTGTGTTCTCCGTTTATAATAATTACATTTACATCCAATAACATCTATCAGATGTGGCAAAAACAAAATCACTCCTGTGTGAAAAAAAAAAAAACATTTACCTACAACATTTATATTACATTTTAAAGCAAGTTTTGTAGTTGTACTATGGAGAGGTTAGTTAAACACTGCAAAGTTTTGAAATGATAAATATCTATGATGTTACTACACAGTTCATCACTGTAACAAGAACGAATGTCTAACGCTCGGCTTATACCGTTCGAGGATTTATCGCTCGTGACAATTTTACCCATCATGCATGTGCGCTACCTATCGGATTATGCTATGAACTACTTGGCGCTCGAGCGAAAACGTCCGATGCAGACCTCTGGTAGATGATAAAGGACATCCTTTAGGCTTAGCCTAAAATAAAAAGAAATTGGTTTATACCTCTGTCCTTGTGAATGAGGGGTCCTTGGTCCTTGAGAGGTTTCAATCCTAAATCAAACTAAAATCTATTTTATGTTGATATCAACATAACTTGAAATTTTGAAACCAATGGATTTATGTTTGTTGAATAATAATTCAGCTGCTTCTGTCGAGTCCCTAATGAGAATGTGTCATTATCGATATTTGGACCCATTAGACAACTAGGGGGTTACATAAGCTCCCCATTTAGAAAATTCCTTGTTAATTTCAGAAAAAGCAATTTCCGACTGACAGATCCAATTGTCTGTTACGCGTTTTACAAAACTAGAATGTTAGTGGGGGTGTCGTTTCGCCTGATTTGCTACGTATAATTTACATTTAAATCACAAAATTTTCCAACTCATTAATCTTTTGGAGGTATACATCAATTGAGTTATGACACACGTTAATCTGATATCCACCTAGCGGCCGCACACATCTATTTCATTCAGCACAGAATTATGAAATATTGTACTACTGGTTTCAGATAGCGCTGGAATCATTAGGAGTTGTGTACATGCATCCAGCAATTGAAATCTCTCTCGTTTCGATACTGTTTGTCATTTATCTTATTTAACACTACTCTTGAATGTTGGTTTGTGTCATCGTCATCGCCATTTTGATGATTTACATTCATTTTTATATGAAACAAGATTTTGAGATAATAAGTAAGTCTCTGAAAATTGATCATTATTAATTTCCAGTATATTCTAAATGAGAGAATGATTTGTGGTAGATTATTCTCAAGAATTTGGATTGAAATTTTGGCTGTCGATCATAAGCGAAAATTTGTGGGAGGAAAGATTGCAAAAGCGCCAGTGACCTATTACAAAAAACGCAATTTTGGGAACAACAGGAAGAGATTACCATCTTTTCCTCAACTTAGCCATTAGAGCATTCAAAATGGGTGTCGAATTTACCTAAGTATTTGTTATCGCACTTAACCCCTATTGTATTACCTTGCTGGGTTTCTCACTTAATTCTGCTTCATGTTTACAACTATTTCGTAAAACATAGATGTTCAGTACCTGAACGATAAATACTTTACGTGCAAGATTTACAGACTCGCTTAAAATATCTGTGATTTTGATGTTAAAATTTCTGT
This sequence comes from Periplaneta americana, assembly GCF_040183065.1. Classification (NCBI taxonomy): domain Eukaryota; kingdom Metazoa; phylum Arthropoda; class Insecta; order Blattodea; family Blattidae; genus Periplaneta; species Periplaneta americana. The sequence goes on from NC_091130.1 coordinate 157,428,223, forward strand.
GATATTTATGTTAAAATATCTGCGATTTTGATGTTAAAACATCTGTGATTTTAATGTTCAAATGTTTGCTATTTTGATGTTAAAATATTAGTGATTTTGATGTTAAAATGTTTGCGATTTTGATGTTAAAATATTTGCGATTTTGATGTTAAAACATCTGTGATTTTAATGTTAAAATGTTTGCTATTTTGATGTTAAAATATTAGTGATTTTGATGTTAAAATGTTTGCGATTTTGATGTTAAAATATTAGCGATTTTGATGTTAAAATATTAGTGATTTTGATGTTAAAATGTTTGCGATTTTGATGTTAAAATATTAGTTATTTTGATATTAAAATGTTTGCGATTTTGATGTTACAATATTAGCGATTTTGATATTAAAATATTAGTGATTTTGATGTTAAAATGTTTGCGATTTTGATGTTAAAATATTAGTGATTTTGATGTTAAAATGTTTGCGATTTTGATGTTAAAATATTAATGATTTTGATGTTAAAATTTTAGTGATTTTGATGTTAAAATGTTTGCGATTTTGATGTTAAATATTAGTGATTTTGATGTTAAAATATTAGTGATTTTGATGTTAAAATATTTGCGATTTTGATGTTAAAATATTAGCGATTTTGATGTTAAAATATTAGTGATTTTGATGTTAAAATGTTTGCGATTTTGATGTTAAAATATTAGCGATTTTGATGTTAAAATATTAGTGATTTTGATGTTAAAATATTTGCGATTTTGATGTTAAAATATTAGCGATTTTGATGTTAAAATATTAGTGATTTTGATGTTAAAATATTTGCGATTTTGATGTTAAAATATCTGCGATTTTGATGTTAAAATATTAGTGAATTTGATGTTAAAATATTAGCGATTTTGATGTTAAAATATTAGCGATTTTGATGTTAAAATATTAGTGATTTTGATATTAAAATATTCGCGATTTTGATGTTAAAATATCTGCGATTTTGATGTTAAAATATTAGTGATTTTGATGTTAAAATGTTTGTGATTTTGATGTTAAAATATTAGTGATTTTGATGTTAAAATGTTTGTGATTTTGATGTTAAAATATTAGCGATTTTGATGTTAAAATATCTGTGATTGTAATGTTAAAATGTTTGCGATTTTGATGTTAAAATATTAGCGATTTTTATGTTAAATATTAATGATTTTGATGTTAAAATGTTTGCGATTTTGATGTTAAAATATTAGCGATTTTGATATTAAAATATTAGTGACTTTGATGATAAAATATTTGCGATTTTGGTGTTAAGATGTTTGCGATTTTGATGTTAAAATATCTGCGATTTTGATGTTAAAATGTCTGCGATTTTGATGTTAAAGTGTTTGTGATTTTGATGTTAAAATTATTGCGATTTTGATGTTAAAATGTTTGCGATTTTAATGTTAAAATATCTGTGGTTTTAATATTAAAATGTTTGCGATTTTGATGTTAAAATATCTGCGATTTTGATGTTAAAGTGTTTGCGATTTCGATGTTAAAATATTTGCGATTTTGATATTAAAATATCTGTGATTTTGATGTTGAAATATCTGTTATTTGATGTAAAAATATGTGCGATTTTGATGTAAAAACATCAACGGTTGTATTGTAAAAATCTGCTATTTGATGTTAAAATATCTGCGATTTTGATGTTAAAATATCTGTGATTCTGATGTTAAAATATATGCGATTTTCATGTTAAAATATCTGTAATTTTGATGTTGAAATATTTGCGATTTTGATGTTGAAATATTTACGATTTGATGTTAAAATATGTGTGATTTTGATGTTAAAATATCTGGGATTTTTATTTTAAAATATCTAATTTTGATGTTAAAATATCTGTGATTTTGATGCTGAAATATCTATGATATTGATGTTAAAATATCTGCGATTTTGATGTTAAAATATCTGCGATTTTGATGCTGAAATGTCTATGATATTGATGTTAAAATATCTGCGACTTTTATTTTTAAATATATAATTTTGATGTTAAAATATGTGTGATTTTGATGTTAAAATATCTGCGATTTTGATGTTGAAATATCTGTTATTTTGATGTAAAAATATTTGCGATTTTGATGTAAAACATCAACGACTTTGTTGTAAAAAATCTGCTTTTTATGTTAAAATATCTGCGATTTTCTCATTAGTTACACAATTCTACCTGAACAAGTTATAAAAGTACACCTCCAAGATAAATCACCGCCCATTATGCATGCAACTTTCTCGCAATATACTCGTACATCATACATCTTTGTTTGTAGTCATAATAGTGAATTCATTTGAACCGCAGTTAAGGACGTCCCCCCCGGGCTACCCCTTGAATTCATCACTTCATCTTAATACTGGACAGAACTTACAGACGTATTCACGTCAAAAAATAATACGGTGTGTAATCATCAATTATTCCTTGACTCTCTGGAGGTCATATTTTTAACCTTCACACAAGAGGAATAAACCAGAGCCAGTAATTGGGCGTGACCGCCCAGTGTGATGTTTCAGGTATCCGTTGCGATCCCACATGCACAGGGCACCCGTGACGCACTTTACAAATTGAATCACCATCGCGTTGATTGACGGCCCCGTGAGATCAGCTTCGACAGTCGCCATTTTATCAGTCTCCAAACAATAAGGGTGTAATCCCCCATTAATAACCGAGCTCGCTAGGCTTGCGCTGATAACGCTGACGTCAATTAAACGGCCGCAGCCAGCTACTCACTTTTATGTTGCTTTAGATGCGATAACAGCGTAAACCCAATTGAAAAGGATTAATTGATCACAGGATTAAATGATTCTTTTGTTGTCAGTTTTTGGGGTTTTAAACCCAATGATGGAATACTTTGTCAACTGGTTCCATCTTCAGGAATCCAATTGTCTGGATTATTTGGGCGTAACGGATCATATTTTAAATTTAATATTTTCACTTCTATTAAAGATAGGCCCCTGAAACTTTTACTACCTATTAAACGCACATTTCTTAATATAAAAGTGTGGAATGATCCACTGGATGTGTTTGTTCATGATTATCAGATTTTTAAATTATGAAGTGCACATAAAAAAACATGTTGCAAAATATATAGAAGCCAGAAAACGCTATCGAAATTAGGTTCTAAATTTTATGTTATTTCTTTCACATGTTAAAACTAGGTTATGTTGTTGACTAGTTTCAACCTGTTGTAAGCTATCTTCAGAACTTGGTGGCCCTAGTTTTCGCGCCTTCTGTTTGTACTTCCTGTGGGGGTGTGTTTGTGTACCGTAATGTGGAGTCAAAAAATAAATAAATACCAGTAAATAAATTATTAAATAAATAAATAATTAAATACATATATTATTAAATAAAAACATTATTAAATATATAAAAAACAACTTATTAAATAAATAAATATATAAATTATTAAATTCTTAAATAAATAAATAAATAATTAAATTATTAAATAAATAAATAAGTAACTAAATAAATAAATTATTAAATTATTAAATAAATAAATAAATTACTAATTTTTAAATAAATAAATAAATTATCAAATTATTAAATAAATAAATTATTAAATGCATAAATAAATAAATAATTAAATTATTAAATAAATAAGTAAATTATTGAATAAGTAAATAAATAAATTATTAAATTATTAAATAAATAAATAAATTACTAATTTTTAAATAAATTAATTAATTATTAAATTATTAAATAAATTAATTATTAAATGAATAAATAAATAAATTATTAAATTATTAAATAAATAAATAAATTATTAAGTAAATAAATAAATTATTAAATAAATAAATAATTAAATTTTTAAATAAATAAGTAATTAAATTATTAAATAAATAAATCATTAATTGAATAAATAAATAAATAAATAAATAATTAAATAAATAAATAAATTATTAAATAAATAAGTAAATTAATAATTAAATTGTTAAATAAATAAATAAATAATTAAATTATTAAGTAAATAAATTATTAAATTAATAAATAAATAAATTATTAAATGAATAAATAAATAAATAATTAAATAAATAAATAAATTATTAAACGTTTAAATAAATAAATACATAATTAAATTATTAAATAAATAAATGATTAAATGAATAAATGAATAAATAATTAAATTATTAAATATATAAATAAATGATTAAATATATAAATAATTAAATTATTAAGTAAATAAGTAAATAAATAAATAAGTAAATAAATAAATTAATTAATTTATTATTATTATTATTATTATTATTATTATTATTATTATTATTATTATTACTATTAACAGTCAATTAAATCCCACTCTAGTTTTGATTTTCTCTAAATAAATCAAACCTCCATTGAGATTACTGTTGAGAATCTAGGCATATTCAAGGTGTGGATGTAAGAACCTTGAGTTTAATAACAATGTAAAGAATGAGAAGAATCCGCGTTCTGTTCAAAGAGCTCTTGTTAGAGCAGAAGTCTGCGAAATAACGAGCGGGAAGCCCTTGGCATTATCTTAATTTGCGTAGACCACAGATAAAGCCTGCAGACTCTACGACTGCTTTTATCTTCTTTAAATGCACACCAGCAAGTTGTGTTTAACGTGTGATATCTTGAGTTTTTCAGTTTCTGGATTGCAGTTGCTAAAAGAGTTCATTACAACGTTTGAAATGAGTCCCCTGTGGCAATCTGCACGAGCGAAACCAACCTGTTAAAAGTTCAAGAATTACTTAGTTATGGTAATTCAGAGCGCTGCACTCCCTCGAATGGATATGAATAATCGCGGTTTAAAACAAAGGACACTCGGGTCGTGTAACAGGGGGCCGTTCCGCCTACCGTGGCATTCATGTGCGTCATCCAAGCGTGATTTAACTGGCGTGATGGAATGGACCCTGTCTGGAACTTTAACATTCAGATCATTTGTATAAATAATTTTATTTTAGATATCGCCGTAAAAATTTTTAAAATCTGACCCAGTACAGTATGTCAGTGCAGATACGAATTCATTGGTATTAATTCGGAGAAAAATTGATCGAAAAAAAAATATAAGAATAATAAAGCTCTAATAATAATCAATATTTCCTTACTACAAAATGCTTTGTCATGTGGACGAAAATAAGTAATAACCTTTCACCCCAAACAGAAAAAAAAAAGAAAAAAAATATTTTGCACGATAGTGTTTTTTTTTTTTTTTTTTGTATTTACAGCTATTGTTGCTAGGCCTTGAAAGTTGGAATTCGCACACTGAAACTTGTTGCTATGGAAACCATTCTTCATAACATAAAACTATACTGAAATAGACCCATTACAGTGCACTTATTGTTGCTTAGTTACCGTTACAGTGCAGTTTTGCGGAGGCTTTGGAATAATATTGCTCTAAATTTGCAATGCAAAATATACTGTATTTGAAATTTTGAAAATATGATCGTGCAAAAAAATGTTGTAAAATACACGTTTGTGAAGTGCATTACAAAATCTCGGAAACTGAAAAACTCGCTCTACTCGTTTTTCAAACTTTTTCTCCATTATGTAAAAAACACTTCCAACCTTGTGTCTAATATAATATTTTAATATTAATACTAAAACAAAATTAAGCCAAAATGTGACAGAAAAATGTAATTGTCCTTTATTAACGCATTAAAATGTTTGTGTTGTAAGCAAAACTAAGGTACAGAAACTCTTTTTTTTTAGACTTAAAGAATAACAACGAATAAGTTCCAATAATTGAGTGAAATGTAATTTTTTTCTTGAGAAACAAAAGTGTGTGGCGACAAGATATGTGAAATATAAACATGTATTTATTTAATTACTTAAATATATTTATCTATTTATTCATTCATTTATGTATTTATTTACTTATTTTCCTTTATTTATTTATTGATGTATTTATTTATTATTTATTTTGTTTGTTTGTGTATTTATTCATTTATTTTATTTTTATTTATTTAATTATATTATATTATAATATTTATTTATTTATTTATTTATTTATTTATTTATTTATTTATTTATTTATTTATTTATTTATTTATTTATCTATTTTCTAACCAAAAGCGATTAGCGGGTAATGACAAGAGTTACTTTAATACCAAAATATTACTGACAGTAATAATAGTAATAATAATAATAATAATAATAATAATAATAATAATAATTGTGTGTTTGTCTCTAATGCCTGCCCACTTCACTTTGCGTGATTCGGGTTCCGCATATTGGCGATAGATCGCAGGACTGTGACCAATTTTCAAATTGCACTTCGGCGGGCCACGCTATGCATGATGTATATCTGTGAAGAGTTATGTCGTGTACTGGAAGGTCCGGGGTTCGATCCCAGGTGGTGACAGGATTTTTTTGCTCGTTGCCAAACTTTCAGAACGGCCCCGAGGTTCACTCAGCCTCCTATAAAATTGAGTACCGGGTCTTTCCCGGGGGTAAAAGGCGGTCAGAGCGTGGTGCCGACCACACCACCTCATTCTAGTGCCGAGGTCATGGAAAGCATGGAGCTCTACCTCCATGCCCCCCAAGTGTCTTCATGGCATGTTACGGGGTTACCTTTACTAGGGTGAGTGTATGTTAAGTGTTCGTGTAGTGTAGGGAATAGGTGAGGATGATGATGAAGGTGAGGAAGGGAGAAGGGAAAACCCAGTGACGGCACGTAGCCTAATCCTATCGAATAGCACCAAGGGGGCCGCCAGGCTTAACGTCCCCATCCGACGGACGAATCACTATCAACAGTGACATTTGCCTTCCCTTCATATGCACTGCGGAGAGATTTGGGGTTTAACCCAGGCATAGTGATGCACAATCTAGTGATTAGAAGATATGTACCGCCATGTCTCCTAGTCCTGAGGTAGAAATTTTACAAGAAAATCTCTGATCCCGTCGGGAATCGAACCCAGGCCAGCTAATCTGGATTATTATTATTATTATTATTATTATTATTATTATTATTATTATTATTATTATTATTATAACGTTGATAATAATAATTATGATAATAGCCTAATAAGGATAATAATAGCAATAATAATAATAATAATAATAATAATAATAATAATAATAATAATAATAATAAAAATAGCCTAAAAAGGTCCCATATATCGCACTGACCATTCCCAATCTTCGGGTCAGTAAAATAGTTTATTGCTGAAATTATGTACTGTAGGTACACCAGAACTACACGGGAATTTTACTGGAAGCAAGTAAAGAGGTAGGTTTGGAAGTAAAGCCCGAAAAGACAAAGTATATGATTATGTCTCGTGACGAGAATATTGTACGAAACGTAAATATAAAAATTGGAAATTTATCTTTTGAAGAGGTGGAGAAGTTCAAATATCTTGGAGCAACAGTAACAAATATAAATGACACTCGGGAGGAAATTAAACACAGAATAAATATGGGAAATGCCTGTTATTATTCGGTTGGGAAGCTTTTATCATCCAGTCTGCTGTCAAAAAATCTGAAAGTTAGAATTTATAAAACAGTTATATTACCGGTTGTTCTTTATGGTTGTGAAACTTGGACTCTCACTTTGAGAGAGGAAAAGACATTAAGGGTGTTTGAGAATAAGGTGCTTAGGAAAATATTTGGGGCTAAGAGGGATGAAGTTACAGGAGAATGGAGAATGTTACTCAACACAGAACTGCACGCATTGTATTCTTCACCTGACATAATTAGGAACATAAAATCCAGACGTTTCAGATGGGCAGGGCATGTAGCACGTATGGGCGAATCCAGAAATGCATATAGAGTGTTAGTTGGGAGGCCGGAGGGAAAAAAGATCTTTGGGGAGGCCGAGACGTAGATGGGAGGATAATATTAAAATGGATTTGAGGGAGGTGGATATGATGATAGAGACTGGATTTATCTTGCTCAGGATAGGGACCGATGACGTGCTTATGTGAGGGCGGCAATGAACCTCCGAGTTCCTTAAAAGCCAGTAAGTAAGGTACACCAGAACTAAATAAAATTAACACGAAGCAACCTGTATAGAAATTATGCTTCATAGGGCACTCAATTTCTAGGCTCATGTCATCATGACTATTTGTTGTGCTCAGGATGATTTAATACATATATCATTTAACAACCCCTTCGAATGTGAAACTTACTCAGTGTCTAAATTCAGTATTGGTAAGAAATGATAGACAGGTTTTTTTTTCTGCACGTCTTTGTCAGAGACACGATTCCTATACGTGCTGTGAATCTACTGTACGGGACCCACAATTTAACTTTTATGCAGTAAGAAGCCATGTCAGAATTTTATAGCCCAATAAAATCCATTGCTTTCGACCGGTCTCAATCCACGAACCTCGAACCCAAATGCCAGCGTGGGCGACCTATCATGTTCTGCATTCAACAGTTGTTCAGCAGTTCACAGGTCACTCGTTCCAAAAACTAATGCAGTGATTCAGTTCGCGGTGATACGGCACAGATATTGGTACAGATGTTTTGAAAGCATTTCGAACAAAAGCTGAAAGCTTTCAGAAGCGTGTAGCGTACCAAATTAGACGATTGTTAGCCATTGAACCTCCTAACATTTTTAAACAGCACACTAATCAGATGTATGAATATGGCAAAACAAAATGACGCATTAGTTTAAAATAGGAAGAATATTCTGGATACTCTTTGTTTTACGGACAATCGTACAATATTTTGCAAAACACAAGAATTATGCAACGTACCTTAAATAAAATATGACATGAATCCCCACAACTGCGTTTCTATACTACTTCATAATCCAGCCAGCCGTGATAAAAAAACGGATGGAAACGAATGTGCCACCATATTGAATATTTTATTATTATTCGTATCACAAATAGGTGTGATTAATAGAGAATTAAGAGAGAAATAATTTATTTAAAGCAGTATTATTTTAAAGTATTTAACTGCTCTGTTAATTTCTATCTACAGAGTGTTAAAAAAAAAAAAACAGGCCTTAATTTCAGGTATGCATTTCCCACATGTAGACAATCAAAATAGTTCATTACAACATGTGTCCGGAAATGCTTCATTTCCGAGTTATGGCCTTCACAACATTGAAATTCACCGGAACGTTTTTCTTTCCGCAGGTCGTTGTCATTACAGAAGATGTTCAAAATGTCCACCTCCTGCTTGAATACAGACCTCACATCGATGTCTCATTGACCTGCGAACACGATCCCAAACTCCAGGAGTATTGCGTATGTCCTCAGAACATGCCACAATTCGATTCCGAAGGGATTCCAAATCAGACACCGGAGACGAATAAACCAATGATTTTAAATGGCCCCACAAGTAGAAATCGAGAGGGTTCAGATCAGGTGAGCGTGGAGGCCAAGCAATTGGGCCACCTCTACCTATCCATCGATCAGGAAACCTTCGATCCAAGTACCGGCGAGCCGTACGACTGAAGTGTGCAGGAGCGCCATCATGCAGGAAGTGAATGTGTTGACGATTGATCAGTGGAGTGTCTTCGAAAACATGAGGTATGGTGTGTTCCAGGAAGTTTGTGTACGCCTGCCCCGTAAGTCTGTTTACAAGTACATGGGATCCAACTAATCGATCACCAATGATACCGGCCCACATGTTGAGGGAGAACCGCATCTGGTGATGAGATGGAACAGTTGCACGTGGGTTTTCATACGCCCATACATGCTGATTGTGGAAATTTGTTATGCCATCTCGTGTGAACTGTGCTTCATCTTTAAATAATACTAAGGCAGGAAAGTTCGGATTTACACCACACTGCTGCAAGAACCACTGAGAGAACCTAACTCGTGCAGGGTAATCTGCTGGTGACAGGGCCTGTACACGTTGCAAATGATAAGGATACAATTGATACTCTTTCAACAGTCTCCAGACAGTCGTATGAGGAACATTGACTTGCAACGCTACCCTTCGTGTGCTGATAGAAGGAGTCATGTTCACAGCCTCCAGAATCTCCTCCTGTACTTCTGGAGTTGTAGATCTTGGTCGTCCCCTTCCCAAACCAGGAGAGTTAAATTTTCCATACTCGCACAGACGGTAATAGAGGCGTACAAATGTCTTCCGATCTGGACATTGTCGCTGTGGGTACCTCTCCTGGTACAAACGACGAGCCAGCGCAGCATTGCCGTCCGCCTTACCGTACATGAAGTGTATCTCTGCCAGCTCTTGATTTGAATACATGTCGCACAGTCTAACGCCTACACAACACTGAATGTAACCTTCGCCTCGGAATGAACTGTCAGAGTGCCCTCTTAATGTCTGTTTTGACGGCAACGACCTGCGGAAAGAAAAACGTTCCGGTGAATTTCAATGTTGTGAAGGCCATAACTCGGAAATGAAGCATTTCCGGACACATGTTGTAATGAACTATTTTGATTGTCTACATGTGGGAAATACATACCTGAAATTATGCCCCGTATTTTTTAAACACCCTGTATATGTATATATATATATATATATATATATATATAATTTGAACTGGTAATAAAAATTACGGGAAAACAGCTGAACGGATTTTAATAAATGACCCCATTTTGAAGCTTGGAACCCAAAGATTTTCAGAAAAATAACAGTTTTCAGTGAAATATCAAATTTCCTGCATTATTTTCTTGTTTTTCAAAATCCATCTGTCGTCAGGTTTGAGAACTATAGCTTTTCAATATAAAACAAAACACAAACATACTATGATAAGGAATAGGATATTACACGAAGGCCATCACCTGCAGGATTGCTGACACATTTAGAGCTCAAATTCAATTGGTTATTAAAATCTTCAACACTCACTAAAAATAATTCACAGGTCTGATTCTGCGGTGTGTAATTTTCTGAGTACAGGTATAGTTATAGTTAATGCCACGATGTTATTATTTTCCATTAATTGTACATATTAATGCTATACTGATGATATGAAAGTGAAACGTTTTGGGGTTATAAGTAAATGTAGAGAATATATGAAATTAGGTCTTCATTTCTATAATTTACTGAGTGGTGGGTATGTAGTAATATATATATATATATATATATATATATATATATAAAACTTACGTAACATAATATTGTTATTAAAAATGAAATATTTTTATAGTTATTAATCAAGTGGGGTTGGTTTTTTTTCATATACTTAATGGCGGTGTGGTGTAGATATTTATATGCGCCATTCTCTTCAGTATTGACTCGAGAGAGCGCAAAAATTACAGTTCCTAAGGAAAGACCAAAAAGTATTACTTGCTGATAAAATAAGAGGCCTACAAAATTTTGTAGTCTCTCGATCTTAGCAGGATAAAATGATTTTACCCTCTGCATTTCAAGCTCTACATGCAGCAGCTATACCAAGATGTTATGTCTATTGTTCGAAAGCATAGCAAACCTCACTTTTTTAACTTTCATCTACAATCCACAATGACCTGAAATAGCTATTGCTTTACTCCCACATGAAAAACCCACTGATCGTCCCGACATTGCTACTTGCGTTTTCGCGTTGAAACTCAAAAACTGAAGGTGGATAAGTTCAATAAAAAGTATTTGATATAAAAACCATTCAGAGGGAGTATGTTTCATTATTATGGAAGCAAATAACTTTCAAAATGTCTGGTATTCTTCATCTATACTATTAATAAATCTGTAGCCGATGTTTTTCTGGTAATTTTCGATTTTCCAAAAGTAATTGGTGTTAACATGTATAATTAACCATCCTGAAACCGAAAATCGCTTTTTTGAAATTTTTGTTTGTATGTCTGTCTGTCTGGATGTTTGTTACCTTTTCACGCGATAATGGCTGAACGGATTTCGATGAATATTTGAATATAAATTACGTTCGTTGTAACTTAGATTTTAGAATATATGGCATTCAAAATACGTTATTTAAAAGGGGGATTATAAGGGGGCCTGAATTAAATAAATCGAAATATCTCCCTTATTATTGATTTTTGTGAAAAATGTTACATATCAAAAGTTTCTTTAAAAATGATTTCCGATAAGTGTTATTCAATGCAAAATTTTGATAGGACTGATATTTAAGGATATACAAGACTTTTAAAATAGCAATACAATACATTTTCACCGCCGCCTCAGATTAAAGCGTTGTTGTTCCTGCAGTAACTCCTATGTGCAAAATATAAAATTTTTGAGTAGGAAAAAAAACACATTTATAAATTCCATGGCAATGGTACATAGGAGATCGTGAATTCTTACGTTTTCGAAAGAAAGAAGTATAATCACATCACTATATATGCTGTATCACTATTTAAGTTATTTGAAGGGTTCAGAACCATAGTGGGCCAAGCGCCATTTACTGAAGTCGTAGAAAAAAGGGTTAAAATTAAGTTATTACCATAATTCAATGGAACCATATAGCAAGTAATATAAAGTTTACACATTAAAACTAAAATATAAGTCAGTGTTCATTGAACTATGGTTGCATGTAATAAGAATTAAGGAACATATTAAAGGAATTAATTGTCATTGCACCAAATGAGTGGTCTCTGGATCAAAATGATCGCATTTTAATTATTTAAATACAATTTAAATTAAGTAACATATTAAACGATTTATTCTTCTATCAAACACGAATGTTCCCTGGATCAAATGTCCTATTTTAATTATGTAATTACTTTATATTTATTTCTAACGGGTGCAGCGGAGCGCACGGGTACGGCTAGTTGAAAATAAATCTGAAAAATTTTTATTTGAACGTGCAATGAACTTAGTTTGCAGCATTTGCTGCAAAAGCCACTAGTATTAATTCAATTATCTGTTGCCGTCATATTGATATGTGAATCGTTTCGACTATCAGTTAAGCCTCATGGAATGAGGTAGCGATTATGAAGAAAGGCTTCACCACCTCATCAGTACAAAAGTACTCAGACACAATCAAAATAAACTGGAAACACCGGATCACTAAGAGCAGCACATGAATCGAATTTAAAGTTCTGGAGCTGCAACACGTGCAAGCTGTCCATTGAGGAGTGCGCCCCCATCTAATGCGATTCCCCTGTACCCTCTCTGCAGTTGTAGCACTTGACTTTTCTAATGCAATCGCGGACTATGGGGGTATTGTTTCTTGTTGAGAGGAAGTGTCTGTACAATTCAATTTGCACTGTGGTTTCACTTTGCTTTTAACATTCTTTTCTCTTACCGAAAAACCGTCCTATGGAAACGCAGACTAACAGACTTTATGTCCCTACCACGTGAACCTTTGTATGCAATAATATTAATTACTTATCGTACGCAGTTGTCATGGAAATATTTGCTTGGTATTATCACGTGGTCACATTTATTTCTCGTGGATTGTTTTTTTTTTCACATTTACATATACCGTATTAACTTCATCTTGTTGCATAGACGGGTTAATATAATCGACCAGTAAAGTAAGAATGTTTTTTTCATAATTTTTATCATCATTATCATCGTGTAATGCGCGGAGTATGTAGGTATTTTTTTTTTTTTTTTACTTTCAGCACGCTGGTGGGATAAATAGTTACAACAGCACTGTGATTTCTTTTGTTTGCATAGCAACATGTAGACTACAATAATAAATAGGGGAAAAAAGCGTAATCGTCCAAAAATAATAAAATAATAATAGTGACAATAATAATTATTATTACTATTATATGTTAGGAGAAAATCCACAAACGATTAGGGAAAATACGGGAATTTTACTGGAAGCAAGTAAATAGATAGGTTTCGAAATAAATCCCGAAAAGACAAAGTATATGATTATGTCTCGTGACGAGAATATTGTACGAAATGGAAATATAAAAATTGGAAATTTATCTTTTGAAGAGGTGGAGAAGTTCAAATATCTTGGAGCAACAGTAACAAATATAAATTACACTCGGGAGGAAATTAAACGCAGAATAAATATGGGAAATGCCTGTTATTATTCGATTGAGAAGCTTTTATCATTCAGTCTACTGTAAAAAAATCTGAAAGTTAGAATTTACAAAACAGTTATATTACCGGTTGTTCTTTATGGTTGTGAAACTTGGACTCTCACTTTGAGAGAGGAACATAGGTTAAGGTTGTTTGACAATAAGGTTCTTAGAAAAATATTTGGGGCTAAGAGGGATGAAGTTACAGGAGAATGGAGAATGTTACACAACACAGAACTGCACGCATTGTATTCTTCACCTGACATAATTAGGAACATTAAATCCAGACGTTTGAGATGGGCAGGGCATGTAGCACGTATGGGCGAATTCAGAAATGCGTATAGAGTGTTAGTTGGGAGGCCGGAGGGGAAAAAAAGATCTTTGGGGAGGCCGAGACGTAGATGGGAAGATAATATTAAAATGAATTTGAGGGAGGTGGGATATGACTATAGAGACTTGATTAATCTTGCTCAGGATAGAGAGCAATGGCGGGCTTATGTGAGGGCGGCAATGAACCTCCGGGTTCCTTAAAAGCCAATAAGTATAAAGTTGTCAAAAATATAATATAATATTATACACGAGGCGCATCCAGAAAGTAAGTTTCCCGATTTTTTCTCCTTGAAAGTAAACATAATTAGCCGTGTCAATTGCGCATGCGTAACAGATCTATGACGTATCAATCATATGCCAGCCGGACAGGTCCCGCCTGGTGCCAGTAGCGTGGCAGCAGTGGTCCGAAATGGAAGCTCTTATTCCTTCTCCCGCCGCCTGCGAGGTTCGGTCGGTGATAAAGTTCTTTAATGCACAAAGCATTGCGCCAATTAAAATTCATCGGCAGCTCTGTCAGGTCTATGGGACGAACATCTCTCTCTGTCTCTGTCTCTCTCTGTGTCTCTGTCTCTCTCTGTGTCTCTGTCTCTCTCTGTCTCTCTCCCTGTCTCTCTGTCTCTCTCGGTCTCTGTCTCTCTCTGTGTCTCTGTCTCTCTCTGTGTCTCTGTCTCTCTCTGTCTCTGTCTCTCTGTCTCTCTCTGTCTCTGTCTCTCTCTGTGTCTCTGTCTCTCTGTGTCTCTGTCTCTCTGTGTCTCTGTCTCTCTGTGTCTCCGTCTCTCTCTGTGTCTCTGTCTCTCTCTGTGTCTCTGTGTCTCTCTGTCTCTGTCTCTCTGTGTCTCTGCCTCTCTGTGTCTCTCTCTGTCTCTCTGTCTCTCTCTGTGTCTCTGTCTCTCTCTGTCTGTCCTGTCTCTCTCTGTCTGTCTCTGTCTCTCTCTGTGTCTCTTTCTCTCTCTCTGTCTCTGTCTCTCTCTGTGTCTCTGTCTCTCTGTGTCTCTGTCTCTCTCTGTGTCTCTGTCTCTCTGTGTCTCTGTCTCTCTGTGTCTCTCTCTGTGTCTCTCTCTCTGTGTCTCTGTCTCTCTGTGTCTCTGTCTCTCCTTGTCTCTCTCTGTGTGTCTCTCTCTGTCTCTGTCTCTCTCTGTGTCTCTGTCTCTCTGTGTCTCTGTCTCTCTGTGTCTCTCTCTGTGTGTCTCTCTCTCTGTGTCTCTGTCTCTCTGTGTCTCTCTCTCTGTGTCTCTGTCTCTCTGTGTCTCTCTCTGTGTCTCTGTCTCTCTCTCTGTGTCTCTGTCTCTCTGTGTCTCTCTCTGTGTCTCTGTCTCTCTGTGTCTCTCTCTGTGTCTCTGTCTCTCTGTGTGTCTCTCTCTGTGTCTCTGTCTCTCTGTGTCTCTCTCTGTCTCTCTCTGTGTCTCTGTCTCTCTGTGTCTCTCTCTCTCTGTGTCTCTGTCTCTCTGTGTCTCTGTCCCTCTGTGTCTCTCTCTCTGTCTCTCTGTGTCTCTCTCTGTCTCTCTCTCTTTCTCTCTCTCTCTCAAGAAATTCCTGTCCTCCGGTGAGCGTTTTGGCAACGACGAAGACCTGAAGACGTCTGTCACACGCTGGTTCCATTCACAGGCGGCAGAGTTCTACGACAGAGGGATACAAAAGTTGATCCCACGATACGACAAGTGTCTCAATTCTGATGGTGGCTATGTTGAAAAATAGCTGAAACATTGCTGTACCTGTTGCCAATAAATGTTTTCCTGAAAGTGTGTGTTCTATTTTAAAAAAATAGGGAAACTTACTTTCTGGATGCGCCTCGTAAATAGGCCTATATAAAACAATGTTTGGAAGACGAAGAGAGATCCAATCTTCGAAACGTTGTGTGTTTTTATTTTTGACAACTAGGAAGGAAAAAATCCAAACTGCTCAACTATTATTCACAGCTTATTTTATTCCGTTCATTAGACACACTTAAATCTTACAGAAAATTGTATTTATTTATCCTAATTCCATTACCTTCCGTACCTGTCTAGAAATGAATGCAAGATTCATTAACATATTTACGTATTTCGTCCAAAACGACGCACCATGTAGACACAAAATCTTCATGCAACTAAATTGAACGCGCGTTTTAAATTTGATTCTTTCAATATTCATCGCAGATTGCATGAATACGCTCTTGGAAAAATAATTCGTGTAGTATTACTCTTTAATATCATATTTTCTTATGTTTACTCCATGATTGTGGTGACTCACTATTATTTAGCATGGAGGTGACCATGCAACAGGTGAAAATAACCGGCTTTTGTTTTATTGATGTTCTTTTACTTTATTTCGTATTTTCAAACGTTTACGTCCTTCGTTATGAGTGAAAGCTGACATTAATTTGACGTCTTGTTTCTACTGTTTAATTCACGAATAATTTACAACGTTAATGGACCTCCCTGACTTCTGTAACATGAAGATCTTAAGACTTTAAGGGTTTTATGCTCATCGTCCACTAACTTTCTAAACTCCCTGTGAACATTTGTGTCTCAACGTCATCAACCCTTCCTTTTCTTCAGATCGTCGCTGCTTCTGGATTGTGATTGGCTAATACAACTCGATAGTTCAGTTCACGAATATGGCCGGTTTTATCTGGATGGTAGCTGATATTTCTTCAGAGTTTTCTTTGTTTTGTTAGAGAATTCATTAATATTTGATTATTCATTTGCGATATTCGAAATAGTTTCTTAATTTTCTATAAACATGACATTTTAGTTGGTCTTATTTTCGTTTATTTGTGTGTTGTTATGTGTTTTAATTATTTGTGGTGTGAAGCGATTTAAAAATGGAACTTTCCTTGGTGAAAATTTGTTGTGAGGACATCCGATGGACATTACTAACACCTGATGGACATCAGTTTGAAGGTAGGCCTATTAACATTATAGCAATATTTTCAACGAATTTCATATTATATTGAAGACGTGTTTTATAATACAAGACATTATTTATTTCCATTCATTAAACCAGAAATTCATGATTGCTTGTTTGAAATCTCTTTCCAGACTTTGTCGTTACTTTCCATTTTTTAACTTCTTATTTCTGGTTTAAATGTAGCAGTTTATAATTTCTATTGATTTCATAAATCTGCATTTCGACATATTTAGAAAACAACGCCGTTTTCGAATAATAATCTAATAAAAATGTCTCAGGTTTTGATGACCTACAAATGTTTATAACAATGGACTTAAAATGGACGTATGGTGTATGAAGGAAACTATATTAAATTTAGGAAAAACATTTCAAGAAATAAGTTTATTCAATAAATATGAATTCTTTGCGTTTATCTGAGCCTAAATGTAAAAACAATGCAGCTTTTTATTGTCGTAGCATGAGTGAAGGTCCTAGATTATTAAACAAATTTTATTCTGACATTACTTTAACCACTAATCCTCTCCAAATTAATAATTCAATAAAAAAATTGTACTGGATTTATAGTTTGGGTTTAAAGATATTTAACACTTTTTAATCTGTAATTTACTTACTATCAATTTTATTTTGTTTATATTGGAATCCCCTACTGAGCACTTGTATTCATTTGTAAATAAATAAATAAATAAATAAATAAATAAATAAATAAATAAATGAATAAATAAACGCTAATTTAAAACAATCAATATTATTACTTTTATAGTGAGGAATTGATAATAATAATAATAATAATAATAATAATAATAATAATACTTACTTACTGGCTTTTAAGGAACCCGGAGGTTCATTGCCGCCCTCACATAAGCCCGCCATTGGTCCCTATCCTGAGCAAGATTAATCCAGTCTCTACCATCATATCCCACCTCCCTCAAATCCATTTTAATATTATCTTCCCATCTACGTCTCGGCCTCCCAAAGGTCTTTTTCCCTCCGGCCTCCCAACTATCACTCTATATGCATTTCTGGATTCGCCCATACGTGCTACATGCCCTGCCCATCTCAAACGTCTGGATTTAATGTTCCTAATTATGTCAGGTGAAGAATACAATGCGAGCAGTTCTGTGTTGTGTAACTTTCTCCATTCTCCTGTAGCTTCATCCCGCTTAGCCCCAAATATTTTCTTAAGCACCTTATTCTCAAACACCCTTAACCTATGTTCCTCTCTCAAAGTGAGAGTCCAAGTTTCACAACCATAAAGAACAACCGGTAATATAACTGTTTTATAAATTCTAACTTTCAGATTTTTTGACAGCAGACTGGATGACAAAAGCTTCTCAACCGAATAATAACAGGCATTGCCCATATTTGTTCTGTGTTTAATTTCCTCCCGAATATCATTTATATTTGTTACTGTTGCTCCAAGATATTTGAACTTCTCCACCTCTTCAAAAGATAAATTTCCAATTTTTATATTTCCATTTCGTACAATATTCTGGTTACGAGACATAATCATATACTTTGTCTTTTCGGGATTTACTTCCAAACCTATCTCTTTACTTGCTTCCAGTAAAATTCCCGTGTAATAATAATAATAATAATAATAATAATAATAATAATAATAATAATAATAATAATTTGACTTTATTTTATGATCTATAATACATTGGTATACCTCTGTTTAAGGTTCTGGCTGATATGCACATCTATTATCAGGCAGTACATCTCACTTGACGATATGTGTCAGAGGAAGAACAATTGTTTGTATGCATCTGAAGTCTGACTAGTGTGATATGTAGCTAATCGGCGATGTATGCAATGGAGGGGGAAAGGAACTGGCCACCATATTTCCGTTATCTCCTGGCTTAGTTGCCTCATAAGTGGTGCCTTCGTGGTGGCACTTGTGAGGTTCAGACCTGTCTAAACAACAATAAATAGTAGCAATTAATTTTTACAGGAACTCGTAGAAAACAGAAAAATAATACCTATTGGTATGTTGAAAAACTTATAATATAAATTTTCCATGTTGCTAGCGCTACGTGGTTCAGATGATTTTGGAAGTGAAAATGGTTGAATTTGTAAGGAATTTGTTTTGGATATGCAGTTGATCATATATGCAATGCATAAAAAAGTCTAAACTAACCAAACCTAACCTGTCATAGGTTCGTTTATGCAAGATGTATAAGCGGAATATTAGGGGAACTACCTCAACGCTAGTTTAGCCAAGTTGGTGAGTTTTCTATTCGTAAAAACCTAAATTTACAATATTGTTATATAACAACCGTCTACTCGAATTAAATTTTATGGGATTCTCTTATGACCTACTACGAAAATTGTCAACAGTGGGCATATGATAGAATAGTTATGAAGTGGTATTATGTTCAACTGTTTTCCTGTCCGATAGTGTATTGCGGCTAAATGCATTATTTCAACAAGAGATTTTTTAAGATATTGACCATTTTAGGGTTTTCGGCTAACTAGCGCAGAGGTAGTTCTCTTCATATACCGATTATACACATTGCATATACGAACCTGTTACAGATTAGGTTTGATTAGTTTAGGCTTTTATTATGCATGTACGATCATCTGTACGAAAATCCCTCATAATATAGAATGATTTTCACTTCTGAAATCACTAGAACCACCTGTGCGCTAGTTTCTGCACAGAATGACTAAATTTAGAGCGGTTGTTATGATTATGTACAAGTTCTGAAATGTAATTTGAAAGAATTTTAGACTTCAGTTTTAATTATATTAACCATAATTAATTTCTCCGACATACATCTTAATGTATTCATGATCATCAATTTACGGGGAAACAGTTGGCGACAACGACTAAACAAAAGAACGACTATGCGAGAAATTGATAACGATAAATCTAGCTGCAAAAATTATTGCAAAGTGTGACTGCGATTGGTTGGAATTCAAAATTTCATACACTTCATTGGTCTAAAATGGAATGACGTCATATAAACGAAATAGTCATTTAAAATACTATTTGATATGCGAAAAATTCATTACATAAAATTCAACGCGCATTTATGCTAGTGATGGGCGAAGTTGTTCTTTTCCCGGAACAATTCCGACGGTTCCGGTTCCGAAAAAATACTATGTTCCAAATAACAGTTCCGAAATAACAGTCACCAGTGGTGATGAGTCGGAGTCGTTGAGTCGTTCAAACGAACGGTACAGTACCCTCCCTCTTCACCATAGACAAATAACACCATGCAGCTCACACTGTTATTTGTCTATGCACTGGAGCACTCATAGGCATGACATAGTACACATTCTTATCTATAGATGGCACTGCAATGCACATTCGAATCGATTTTGGAAAATTGCTGTGCATGCGGACAGAACTCAAAAGCTTAATGTTAGTAATTACACAGCTGTTGACTACAAGGACAGAATACAACACTTTGTTTTCGTACATAATGTTATAAAGACATGGTAGCCAACTAAAAAAAAATAACATAACATTTAAAACATATGGTATGTAATTTCTGTTCTCTCTATTACATAATAAAAAAACAAATCATTAATTTTTAATTTTACTTTTCTTAATGCACAGTTATAATAATAATAATAATAATAATAATAATAATAATAATAATAATAATAATAATAATAATAAATATTACAATTTCATAAATAAAAAAGATATATATTGGCAGTACTGAAACCTGGAAACCCCGCAGTGGGTTAGTAAAATGTTGGAATCGCATCTTTACCAAAGTGTAATTTAAACTTCGCATTAAACCTCGCTCTCCAAATCAGTACTTATATGGGCAGTTTCCAACAAATAATGCTACAACATTTTTGTCGTTCTTTGATAACAGAGAAGATAGCACAAAAACTTGTGCTTGTCAGACTTAACCTCAACAAACGACATACAGACATTGTAACTAAACCACTCATTACCATTTACGACTTTAACCTTTGTATAGAATCAGCTGATCAATGAATTAATAATAGTATGCGTACTTTATGACTTTGTAGAATGTTTATAAAACAGAATTAGTCAACTAATGGTGAAATAAACCATAAAGCGGGAATCAATATTACAGATTATTGAATACTTACTATAACATTACAGATGATTGGCCAGTCTTACAAATGTTGATATTAAAGTTCGCGCCACCGCAAGGATTTCAATGCCATGCGCCCCCCTCCAACCACGTGAGAGTTTCAAGAACAGTGTAACTGCAGCTGTCGTTGGTTCATCGGAACAAGCTCCGACGTTCCGACTGTTATCTCGGAGTCGGAACATACCTTGTGCAACGCGGTACTGCGAGCTCGCAACAGCTGGGCAAGTGAGCAGCTCGGAGTCGGAACACTGTTATTTCGGAACAGGAGGTTCCGACCTACTGTTCATTTTTGCAACAGTTCCGAGACCGGAACAGTTCCAAAATAACTGTTGTGTTATTTTTTACCCATCTCTAATTTATGCCCTTATCAGCTCGTGTGACACCATTTTAAAACTCTGTGCACAGGGTTTTGAAATGGCAGTAAACATTGATTACAATTTAAATTTAAAAAATGTGTAATAGACATATTTAAGGTCATATCTTCATTATCAGACTGCCCTATTTCCTGTTTAATTTTTGCATTCTTTTACTGAATTATTCTGTCTGTGTAGGCGATATTTGTAAATAAGTAAACAGAAAACTTCAGAGATGAATTAATTACAGAGGTGTGAAAATTATTAGAATAATCTTAATTTTAAAGGTTTTTTAATAGTTCCTTCACAAATATTAATTGAATTGATGAATATTGGTATATAATATTACTATACAGATGTAGGATATATTTACTACTAACAATGCCGGGAAGCATTGTTGTACATTGGTATTTTTCTTATTTTACAATTGTTATGGGAATTCAGAAATTATTATATTATGTTGGCGGAATTGGAAACATCAAAAATTAATTAAGAAATGCTTTAAACAAATTGTTCTTTGCGTTTACATTGTTGTGGAGGTTCAAATGAACGTATACATTTGTTTTGTGAATATAATTTTTTATGTTTCCAATTCCGCCAACATAACATAATAATTTCTGAATTCCCATAACAATTGTAAAATAAGAAAAATACCAATGTATAACAATGCTTTCCGGCATTGTTAGTAGTAAATATATCCTACATCAGTATAGTAATATATACCAATATTCATCAATTCAATTAATATTTCTGAAGGAACTATTAAAAAACCTTTAAAATTAAGATTATTCTAATTATTTTCACACCTCTGTAAATCCCAGCGAGTTCTAGAAAAGCTTCGAAAGTAAGGTGTTTTATCAAGAGTAATCTCACTAGAGGTTTTGATTTATCAAGAGAAAATCAAAACTCGAGTGGGATTTAATTGACTATTACACGATTAGAAGAAAATATATAAAGATTAGAAGTAACGAAGTACTCCAGTACAATAAAATATTAATTGACTTACGAAAATACAAAACTGTCTTCAAATTTGTACCATCTCAACATTATAAATATTACGCTAGTAGATGGCAGTAGTGTGTTATGATTAACTGTTATCAGTTATTCAGTTGTGCCAACTATGGAATCTTCATTGAACTCTGTGGACGGTTACTGGTCAAGAAGGCTTTGTTGATTCAGTTTCATTTTTATTAAAACATTTGCATTCCACTTCAATTATCCCGATCCTAGTAATCAACGTCACTTGACAGATGATTTTTTATAAATCTTAGTATTAAACAATCTCTGATACGGGACTATTCATAATATCATATAGCAGAAGCTATAACATAACCTAAATAATATAAACGAGTGTTAGAAAAGTTTTAATTAGGGATGATGAAATAAACAAGAAACGTTTTAATTAACGATGATGAAATAAGAAATAAACATGAATAATTTTAAAAGAAACAATTATTGAAGGTACAATTTTCAAATTTGAATGTTTTAGTGGTTGGTGGTTCAGTTGATGTTATATTGGACGTGTGCGTAAAAGAAATGAACTCGGTGATGTACATGGAGTATCCCTCAACTTATTCAGGATTTCCGAATGGTGCTCTTCATTTATTTGTAAATAGGGTTTCAGGGAAGATGCATAGCTATGACCAGTGATCTTTATTAATTCTTGTTCCTGAATGCCAATGCCAGTCATATTTGAAAGTGCTGTGCATCGACTGGAGTGGTTTGTAATTTTGTTTTGTTTTGTTTTTTTTTTGACGGCCAGACCAGTGCAGTTTCAAATGTTGGCAAACAAAGAAACAAATGCTCGGGTAGTGATAAAAATAAACAAATGCTAGGGACGCAATAAAATTAAACAAATGCTAGGGACGCGATAAAATTGTGCGATAAGCAGCCATGATTGGTTGAAAGACGTCCTTTCGTACCGTTTTATTGGTCGAAAGTAGAGTGACGTAGTAAAAGTGTAATAGTCTTGTGAAATGCCTTTTCATTATCAATGAATGCAGAACTATGTGGGTTGATTATATTACATGCTTCAACGCTTTTAGTAAGATGACCTTTCTTACTGTGTGACAACGGTTGAAGGAATGCTGCAGTCAGATGTTTTATGTAGGCCTCATCACCATGGAAACACGTTTATTATTTTATGTATTTCTGTTCTGCTCTGAAACGACAATCAAAATAACAGAGAACAGGAGATTGCACTTGGTGGCGTTCGCTACACTTGAATTATTTGAAGGGGCTGACGTAGCACGGAAGAAGGGAATTTGTTCAGTGCAATCATAATCGATTCTTTTTGTTAAAAGAAACTGAAATGCAGGACGTTGAGTACACAGCGCTTTGCATACGAATCAACTCGGAGGGGTATGACACGAGCTCCCAAGCGATGTGTTGAAGACTGGTGTAATATTTAACACGGAGCGCCTCCTGTCAACCAGGCTGTCTTCACAGCTGCACATAGTTCATACTGTCCGTCATTTGCTGCCACTATAGCAGAGGTTCGCTGCTTCAAGTCCAGCGAAAGACGATGCGATTTTAATGGAGATGAATATTGTTAAAATCCTTTCCTTTCTGCGGGAAGTTAGTTTGATTAAATCAAGTATCGTAGATTTACTAATAATAATAATAATAATAATAATAATAATAATAATAATAATACGTCACTTTTTAACTTTGCTCTAGAGAATGCCATTAGGACAGTTCAGGATAACAGAGAAGGTTTGGAATTGAACGGGTTACATCAGCTGCTTGTCTATGCGGATGACGTGAATATGTTAGGAGAAAATCCAGAAACGATTAGGGAAAACACGGGAATTTTACTGGAAGGAGGTAAAGAAATAGGTTTGGAAGTAAATCCCGAAAAGACAAAGTATATGATTATGTCTCGTGACGAGAATATTGTACGAAATGGAAATAAAAATTTTGGAAATTTGTCTTTTGAAGAGGTGGAGAAGTTCAAATATCTTGGAGCAACAGTAACAAATATAAATGATATTCGGGAAAAATTAAACACAAAATAAATATGGGAAATTCCTGTTATTATTCGGTTGAGAAGCTTTTGTCATCCAGTCTGCTGTCAAAAAATCTGAAAGTTACAATTTATAAAACAGTTACATTACCGGTTGTTCTGTATGGTTGTGAAACTTGGACTCTCACTTTGAGAGAGAAACATAGGTTATGAGTGTTCGAGAATAAGATGCTTAGGAAAATATTTGGGGCTAAGAGGGATGAAGTTACAGGAGAATGGAGAAAGTTACACAACACAGAACTGCACGCATTGTATTCTTCACCTGACATAATTAGGAATTAGCCAGTAAGTAAGTAAATAATAATAATAATAATAATAATAATAATAATAATAATACTTACAAATAGCTTTTATAGAACCCGGAGGTTCATTGCCGCCCTCACATAAGCCCGCCATTGGTCCCTATCCTGAGCAAGATTAATCCAGTCTCTACCATCATACCCCACCTCCCTCAAATCCATTTTAATATTATCTTCCCATCTACGTCTCGGCCTCCCTAAAGGTCTTTTACACTCCGGCCTCCCAACTAACACTCTATATGCATTTCTGGATTCGCCCATACGTGCTACATGCCCTGCTCATCTCAAACGTCTGGATTTAATGTTCCTAATTATGTCAGGTGAAGAATACAATGCGTGCAGTTCTGTGTTGTGTAACTTTCTCCATTCTCCTGTAACTTCATCATTCTTAGCCCTAAATTTTTTCTAGGCACCTTATTCTCGAACACCCTTAACCTCTGTTCTCTTCTTATAGTGAGAGTCCAAGTTTTATAAACATACGGAACAACTGGTAATATAAATGTTTAATCATCTAGTCTGCTCTCAAAAAATGTGAAAGAATTTATAAAAGCTTCTCAACCGAAAAATAACAGGAATTTCCCATATTTATTCTGCGTTTAATTTCCTCCCAAGTATCATTTATATTTGTTACTGTTGCTCCAAGATATTTGAATTTTTCCACCTCTTACTTACGACTTTTAAGGAGGTTCATTGCCGCTCTCACATAAGTCCGCCTTCGGTCCGTACCTTATCAGAAGATTAATCCCTTGAGGAGGCCGAGACGTAGATGGGAGGATAATGTTAAAATGGATTTTAGGGAGGTGGGATATGACGGTAGAGACTGGATTAATCTTGCTCAGGATAGGGACCAATGGCGGGGTTATGTGAGGGCGGCAATGAACCTCCGGGTTCTCTAAAAGCGTAAGTAAGTATTGATTGAATTTGAAGAACTTTATATTGAGATTAAATAAAATTTGTTGCATAATCAATTGACTTCTTTAAGCAAATTTTAATTATCCGTTTTCCACGCAATATAGAGAAACGGAGAGAGTGTAAATTTGGTTTTCTTCCCCTTCCGATTGTACCGTATTGAATGACAGATTTGGACCAAACCTACATAAATAAACGAATCGCAGAATATTTTTAGGGGTGTAAGAACTTAGAATAACAAACATGAATTATTATTTACATCTATTCAATGATAATGGAATTAGGTTCCAAGCGGAATGATCTGTGCAAAGTTTGAGGTAGATCTTGTGGGGAACATTTTAGGGAAGTGACTGTACAAACCGCCTGTAATTCCAGAGTGGAGGGGTGCAAGAAAAGCCCTCCCCACCCCTACCCGGCTAGTAAGAGCCTTTAACATGATCGTCTACGAGAAAGAAACATAGAATCTTATTGGCAACAAAACAATTGAAAAACAACGGTAACCAAGTTTCACATACGCGACAGTAAATCTGTCAAAGACCTCGTGGGTAACTTTATTTAATAGCACGTAATAGTGTACAATTTTATTATTATTCCGAGAGTACTGTACGAAGGGGAAAAAGGAGCAATAGGCGTCAGGAAATTTATTACAGAAAAGTACAGGTTTTACAAGTAAAACGTTACAGCGTGATACATTGGTAAAAAAGTGATTTTTTTTTTAGGTATAGGACTACTGTATATTTTACGAAGTTACTGATTTATAAATACTTGCGAACTGATTAGAGAATAACACTTAAACTAACTGCCATAAGACAAAACTAACATAATCATGTTCAAATTCAACGTCACAAATTTTAAGCGTAATAATTATTAATAGGTAGGCCTACATATTAGAAACAACAAGAAGAAACAAATTTCTTGACTTACAAATCGATAATATATTAAATTGTAAAAATAATATTAAAGAAATTACCCCTAAATTAAATTAAGCATGTTTTGATATTAAATCTATGCAAAAGATAGTAAATATCAATACCTTAAAAACAATATACTTTGCATACTTCCACTCGGTAATGAGTTTTGGAATAATATTCTGGGGAAATTCTACAGATAGTAATAGTATATTTCTATTACAAAAAAGGGTAATTAGAATAATAGTAGGTGCCAAATCTAAGGAATCGTGTAGGGCTATTTTAAAAGAACTACAAATAATGCCCATGGCTTGTCAGTATATCTTTTCATTAATAATCTTCCTCGTATGTAATCGTGAAAACTTTGTAACTAATTCATAGCAAAAATACTCATCAAAATAGTACATTATGCAACGAGCCTATAATGGTAGTAATTAAGACGCGAGTATGTTTATGAAACTCGCTTGCGCTCGTTTCATAATTTTCATACGAGCGTCTTAATTACCATTATAGGCAAGTTTCATAAGACTTTTTATGCTCGACCATATTTCTAACTTGAAATTATTCAGAAGTATTCATGTTATTATTATCTGACTGAGGAGCGGAACTGACCTCGTACAATACCTCGTTAATTGTGTGATGTGCACAGACGCGAAAGTATTGATTTTTTTCCGAGAAACAAATGTCGACATTGACCTTGACATTGAAATACGAGATGACAAATTGAATTTATTTGAATATTATTTATAATTAACGCTAATTATTATAGTAACAGAACTGACTTTATTTCAAATATAAGTGACTTATTGATTTATTGTTGTCTTTCGATTGCAAATCCGAGAATAATCGATACTTGCGCTTTCATATTGCTACAATGGTATTTTCTGATTGGTGGAACACCTGAACTTTAATGAATAGGTGTACTTTAATGAGGTCCATTAAAGAGCTGCTACCAGGTGTATAATTACTACATTTCGGCATGGTCGAGCATAAAATGACTTTCATACCCCATCGGCAAGTCTATCGTGCTATTAAAAAGCAGTGCGTTATATTACAGTAAATTTTTAATAGCCTCTCTATATAAACAATCAAACTCAAAGCGTTTATAAACACAGAATATTTTAATATTAAAATTACAGTACAGTTTTTTCTCTCCCCCCCCAGTAGAGTTACTCAATTTTTCATTTTTTTAAATTCTTAAACTCTGGGGATGGGGCAAACACAGTGTAGTATATACAGTTACGAAGCTCAATACGTAGTAAATATGCAAACATTAGATAGTTGCTCACCACTAGGAGTCCACACCTGTGGAGTAACGGTCAGCGCGTCTGGCTGCGAAACCAGGTGGCCCGGGTTCGATTCCCGGTCGGGGCAAGTTACCTGGTTGAGGTTTTTTTCCGGGGTTTTCCCTCAACCCAATATGAGCAAATGCTGGGTAACTTTCAGTGTTGGACCCCGGACTCATTTCACTGGCACAATCACCTTCATCTCATTCAGACGGTAAATAACCAAAGATGTTGATAAAGCGTCGTAAAATAACTTACTAAAAAAATCACCCCTAGGATCGCTAAAATCGCCTCATTATAGATAATGCGAAATAGTACCGGCACAGTCTATTGTTTCTAGCACCCTCAACACTCAAGCTTCGTGACTGTATAACAGACATGGGCACAATTTTCGGTTACGTGAGGCACTCGATTTGAAATAGTTTGTTTACTAGGAGAGGAGACTGCAGAGTAGGATGGGAAATATAAACTGCTGTGACCTGCGTCACCTTACCGTAATCGCTAAGGCGGTCAGTGGCGAATTATTAGGAAAGCGCTTGGTTAACGTGAGAGACTCGAAAACTTTTATTCAATTTGGCAAATTAATTCGGCAGCTTTAATCATAAACCTCTTTACTGTTTCTCCGTCGCTGAATTGATTTAAATCACAGGCGAGAAATTGCGTAACTAGCCAATAATATTCCATCACGTTGTCTACGTTTATTTTATTGAATATTCTGGCGTTTCTCAAGACTACTTAATAGATTTGCACGTTCTCGATCTAAAATAATTTCAGAAAATCATATTTGAATCGCCCCATGCAGAAAGGGTTTCAGTCACAAATTTTGAAAAACGAGATATCGATGGAAATCATATCTTTATGGGTGGCTCCATCGGCCTGTGCAGAAAGGTATTCAGTCCAATGCTTGAAAAGATAAAAACTGAAGCGTCAGGCTCAGAGTTCCATGCAGAAAGGAATTCAGTCCAGGACTGAAGCCCTTTTTGCTAAGAACCGTCATTTGTGCAAAGATGATGATAATGATAATAATAATAATAATAATAGTAATAATAATATTATTATTATTTTATTATTATTATTATTATTGTTATTATTATTATTATTATTATTGTTATTATTATTATTATTATTATTATTATTATTATTATTATTATTATTATTATTATTTTACCGGTGAAACACTAGATAAAAGTTAAACTTTGACATCCCCATATTAATGATAAGGCAAAATGGTGTAGTCTACATTGGCTGAGACAATGGTGCACAAACGAAAGGCTGGAGAATTCTATAACAAACTTGAACATCAACCCCATGTATTATCTCTTGCAATAGATTTTATGCAGAATATTTATTTACTGGTTATACCTATCCAGGAAACATTTTACTTGAGGCAGCTGACTGTTGACATATGTTGTATTCATGACATTAGAAAAAATAAAGCTATAATATGCCTTTATCATGAGGGTATTCCCAAGAAAATATGTAATGGGGTGTGTTCTTTCCTGTATAATTACCTGCAAGACATTCCTTTTAAAATTAAAGAGCTACATTTGTTTTCCGACAACTGTGCAGCAAGATTGCTCATATTTTTAACAAACACTGGTCGATTTAAAAGAATCGAGCAATTATATTCTGTAAGAGGTCATTCTTTTCTGCCCTGCGATAGAGATTTTGCTACAAATCAAACAGCCCCTTAGAAGATATGATCGACTGTACTCTGTGCATGAAATAACTGAACTGATCATACAAAGTAGCGCATCTGCGAAGTTTGAGGCATGTGAAGTCCAAATTGAGGATATTTTGGATTTGAAGAACTGGTGGCCAATGTTGTATAAAAGAAACTGCACCGAAGTCGGTACTACGAGATAAGTATAATTTGATGTCAGACACAATGAAGCAGTTTTCATACAATAGCCAGTTACGTGGATGTATAATGAGATCCCAGTTTATTGATGGTATCGTGAAACACACATTCCGTCTTTTCCACCAAACCGTGCATATCCAATGGCAAAAATTCCAATGAAAGCAACAAAAATAAATGACATTATTAGATTACTCCCTTATGTACCTAATGAGCATCAGGAATTTTATGATGAAGGTTCGGGGGAGCGGAGAAAAATTCTCTCCGGCACCGGGATTTGAACCAGGGTTTTTAGATCTATGTACTATCCAATTCCGATGCTGGATTGAATCCTCTCAGTTTAAGCTCCACCTGTTAGTCTCCAACCCTCATGCACTGTGTCACAGATGTGTGACAGTGGCACAATGTCCAACACACACCGCTCCACCGATCTTTCATCGTATGAAAATGCAGAATTCCTGCACGGAAATATCATATGTACTTCGGTATATCGCAGTAATCAGGAATTCTACAAAGAAATTATACTCTGGTCCACAAGTGTAGTTGTTGACCCAGATGAGCAAGATTACTAAAGAAATAAATAGTGTATTATAATTTTTTTTTATTTCTAACATTTGCTTACATAAATATTGTTTCAGAACCAATTGTTTGACTCTCTTTTACGCTCATTACCCTTTCACAACCCCAAACTATAACCATTACCTCAATTAAATAATTAATAGTGCTCATTTTCTCAAGAAAATACAAAAGTTGTAAAGATATATTTTGCTCCATGCAGAAAGGGCTTCAGTCCAGCACACAAAACAATTTTTTTTTTATCATTTAAAAACTTCAAAGTCGTTGAAACTCTGTAAGGCTATTCTTGCTAGGTCAATAAATAACCGTGATTTTTTTTTCATACGCTTTGAACTCATAATATAGTGTACAGAGTGTTTTTTTTAGTTTTCTCAAAACTAGGTGTAATGGACTGAAGCCCTTTCTGCATGGGGCGATTCATTTCGTTTTCTACGCACATTTGATATTTTTTTTATAAATTTCTTTTGGAAATAATACGTACAAACAACATTTAATTCCTTGTACCTTTTAATGCAGCGTGTTTAAGGTATAATGTCGTATTTAGTATACCATGCAAATGTTAAGATCATAAATTTTCTTCGGAATAGTACGAAAAATAACATTTAATTTGTCTTACCTTCTAATTCAGCATGTTCTTTATGACATAAGGAGTAATGTCGTTGTATATTAAATTTATTAATGCCTAATAGGATTTTCGAGCATAACATACATCGTATGTTCTCTCCTTCTAAACAGCAAAAAAACTCTTCCTCCCATTTCTCATGAAATAATCGTTTTCTAACGCGTACACACTGCTTTGATAATGTCATTATGCCACCACTAATATTGCTTATGAAACTGATATAGAACCTGCCCACGCCTAGGAGCTGCGTGAGGGAGGAACGGGGACTGTGAAGATGAGGTCACTGAGAGCGATAAGCTCTGTGAAGGTCAGTGAGGCACAAATTCTCAAGTGAGGCACGATGCCCATCTCTGCTGTATATAGGAGACTGTGCTACAAACATAAATGGTGACGATGCTGGCCGTAACCATGGTGATAATGGTCATGATATATAGAAAAGGTCGTGGCGTAACTTAATCTGCATACTTATCGCGAATAGTAGACCGTCATTAGTAACACGAACCAGGGCGGCGATGAGTGCAATGTTGTAGGTTTTACATTGTCTGAAAGCCGGAAATTTGAAACAACAACTCGCGAGGGAAATCAGAGCCATTAGGTTGGTAGTGCGGCCACTTTGTCAGCGTGCTCGTCTGCACCCGCCTCTATATTTAATTTTTGCAGCACCTCTTGTCTGTGGCATGAAGTGGATCAATGCGATTGCAAAATGCCTCACGTCAGCACTTGACGGCAGGGGTGTCCAGCCGATCGAACCAGAAATACATGCAAGCCTTGAGCTGATACTGTTCACAGTCTTTGCCCATATGTCGAGTGCTACAGGGAGTTCTGTAAACTTCTAATTCAGTTCATTTGGTCATTTTTATGATTTATGTATAAACTAGCCATAACCATGAGCTGCGTTGCACTTGTTATCGGAAATATTCAATATCTCAAGTTTTCTGTGCGGAAGGATCTGTTTTAAACCTATCGTATTGCACATTTGTGCTCAATCCTCGATTCAATCTGGAGTTACTGTATTGTGTTTATTAACATTCCATGGTATTCATACATTGCTTTACAGCTAAAATATGGAACAAGTCAAAAAACTTAATCTATACTAATAATAAATCTGTAGCCGAAATTTTTCTGGTAATTTTCGATTTTCCAAAAATAATTGCCCCTAACATATATAATTAACCACCCTTAAACCGAAAATCGCTTTTTTGAAAATTTTCTTTGTATGTCTGTCTGTCTGTCTGTATGTATGTTTGTTACCTTTTCACGCGATAATGGCTGAACGGATTTCGATGAAAATTGGAATATAAATTAAGTTTGTTGTAACTTAGATTTTAGGCTATATGACGTTCAAAATACATTATTTACAAGGGGGGTTATAAGGGGGCCTGAATTAAATAAATCAAAATATCTCGCTTATTATTGATTTTTGTGAAAAATGTTACATAACAAAAGTTTCTTTAAAAATAATTTCCGATAAGTTTTATTCCCTGAAAAATTTTGATAGGACTGATATTTAATGAGATAAATGAGTTTTAAAATTAAAATAACTGCCATCTAAGGCCGTGTAATGAATTAAAAAAATGACTTCGTCTATAAGGGGCCTTGGACAGCAACAATCGAAAGCTATTAAACATAGCCTACAGATAATGTTTCTGTGTTTGCATGAAATAATATCGGAAGCTAAATTAACCGATTTGTATAATTAATTATTATTTCACCATTGGAAAGTGTAGTTTCTCTAGACGGACATAATGCTATAATGTTATTACAGTAACGTCTGAGTAAATCGAGGACAGGTAAGATTAAAATAGCTTCTTATGCACAGAAAACTTGATAGGCTATTTTGTACATTCGTTTTCTGTATTTCTTAAAATAATATTTATGTACACTCATTTTAATCTCAGAGAATTAACGAACAACGAGAGTGTATTGATTTAGTATGCAGTAATAGTACGTTAGCTTAGCAATCCATTATTTTATAATTCAAATTTTAACTATGCTCAATTGAATCGTGTTAAAATACATAAAATATATATGCAATAAATGCAATGCAAAACAAATTGAATAATGAGCGAAGCAGATTATCTTGCGCTGTTGTAAAAATTGTTCCCTGGATCAAACGTCCTATTTTAATTATGTAATTACTTTATATTTATTTCTAACAGGTGCAGCGAAGCGCACGGGTACGGCTAATACTATTATAAAATCTTAATTTAGAGTCACAGTCTAGATGAAATATATACAGACGAGATTTACAATATAGTCTACTAGTGCAACACAAAGTTTTAGTATCAATTTCATTAAGTGTTATTGAATGTCATGAATTCACCTACAGAATAGAAGGCGTGAGAAATTAGGTACTTCTTTAATTTGGCCCTAAATAATCTTATGTTTTGAGTTTCATTTTTTATATCGATAGAGAGGCTATTAAAAATTTTTACTGCCATATAACGCACTCCTTTTTGATAGCACGATAGACTTACCGATGGAGTATGAAAGTCATTTTTTGACGTGTATTTATGCTATGAACTGTTGAATTAGTTACAAAGTTTTCACGATTACATTCGAGGAAGATCAATAATGAAAATATATACTGACAAGCCATGGGCATTATTTGTAGTTTTTTTTTAAATAGTCCTACACGATTCCCTAGATTTGGCACCTACTATTATTCTAATTACTGTTTTTTGTAATAGAAATATACTGTTACCATCTTTGGAATTTCCCCAGAATATTATGCCAAAGCTCATTACCGAGTGGAATTATGCAAAGTATATTGTTTTTAAGGTATTGATATTTACTATCTTTTGCATAGATCTAATAGCAAAACAAGCTGAATTTAGTTTGGGGGTAATTTCTTTAATATGATTTTTCCAATTTAACACATTATCGATTTTTAAGCCAAGAAATTTGGTTGTTGTTGTTTCTAATAGGGATCTATTATTAATTATTGCGCTATAAATTTGCGACGTTGAATTTGGACAGGATTTGAATTGAATTATGTTAGTTTTGTTACAATTTAATACCAATTTATTGACTGAGAACCAGTCACATATTTTGAAGAGAATTTCCTCTGTTGAAGATTGGAATGTGTTGGAGTTATTGGCTGTAATTACTATACTTGTGTCATCTGCAAATAATATGGGATGACCTACATCTTTTATTAGGGTGGCAAGATCATTTATAAACAATAGAAAAATTAGGGGATCGTAATGATATATAGACTATGTCCATCTAGAGGAGCTACACTTTCCAATAGTGAAAGAATTATCCAAATCGGTTAAGTATCTTCTGGGATTGTTTCATACAAAAACACGCTCTTTCTCTCTCTCTCTCTCTCTTTACATATTAATATTGACTATTACTTTTTACTACGTCATTTCCCGTAACATATCCCTTAGTATCATCTCCTCTTCTGCTAACAACGCCATATCATCAGCAAATCTTATGCACTTTATTCTTCTTCCTCCTACTATAACCTCTGCCATGTTCTGAAAACAGTTCTTCACTAAATCCTCTAAGTGGTTTTTGAACAGGGTAGGTGATAAAGAGCGCCCTTGTCTTTCTCCTCTCCCTATTTCACTTCCTTCTGACATTTCTGCTATCCTGATTTTGACTCATTTCATACAAAGATTATGTAGTGAACATTAAAATTCTAGCCACTTTCTGTAAAAGAATGCTTAAATGCTTCCAGCTCTCTGTGTTCTATCGAACTATTTCTTAGTTAGTCGAAAATTATGGGAGCAACCATCATACCATTTGAATCTTTAGAACTCCTGATTTTAGTGGCCAACAGCGAAACGCCAGTCTTTTATTATGTGACAAAAATATTTGTTTTGGCCTCTTCTACTATGAACAGACTGAATTTAATGCATGGCCTTCTGGAATATTCTGTATTTTATGCATTCACGCGTTAATTCAAAGTCTTGTTTTCTCTGTGGTCCGCAACTTTCCCTATATAAATTGGCATCTATTATAGCGGATAAAAATATTACAAGAAAATGTTCTGGATTTATTTTTAAGGTATTTGTTACAAGCACCAAACATTCAATCTTATTTAGTTGAGTTGTACGTTATTAAATTCATTCCAATTGAGTTAAGTACAACCAAGGTTTTACTGTATTCATACCAGGAATAAAACTGAACTCCAAAGTTAAGGCATCCTAATATTTTATTCAAAACTATTCCACTTCTAGATTTCCTTTTGTTAATTTCTATCACCCCCTTGCGTCGCCACTAAGATTATTACACTTTCAAAGTTGTTTTGTTTGTTTCTAGGATTCTCTAATACTGTAACTAAGACCATCCCCCTTGCAGAATTATTATACTCGAATGTCCCACCTGCCTTATTGAACGCCCCGAACTTCCGGCCGAAGTTTATAAGCGGAATCTCCTCTACAGCCCTTACATTGTTCAACGCCGTACTTCAATGGAGCTTAGCTGGTAGGGGAGAAGTGGGTACAGTGAGACAGGGAGAACAGCGAGACATTTTTTATTAGAAGGTAAATTTTTGATGTTGAGATGTTGGTAACAGTGGAGTTGTATGTTGCATGAGTAAAGTAACAGTATTTTCATACTCGATTTGATTCTAGTTATAAAGGTGAGTGATGAAAAAGTAATTCGTAATTTTTCACTCTAGAAGTAAAATTTTGGCTTGAGTTTAATGAAGATTATATTGGATATACAAATGAGATATAAATATGAATGTTTTGTTACCTAATACTATGGTGTTTGAGATTATGTTTGGCAAAGTTTCGTCCTTTTTGTTTTAATTTTGAAATTATGGCGTCATTTTGAAATTAACTATACGTAAAGGGAACAGTGAGACATGCCATTGAAGGGTACACTGAGACGTCTCACTGTTCCCATGTACCAATGATTTGCAAAAAAACAAACTGTAATTATATTACATTTACCAGTAACTAACATTAAAAATGAACATACTAGTAACCAATTTAGGAACTGTAGCTTAAAATAATGGATACATTACATTTTAATGGTTCCATAAATAAAATATTATTCACAAAATTTAAGAAAATGTTAAAAAAATAATAAAGAATTACATTAAATTCTTATAATTATAAGCTTTATTGTCACCAAAAATTCATTTCATTTTTTCGCAAAAGTTTGAAAAGTCATGGAAAATTCACTTTTCCAAATGTTGCAGATGTTTCAATGGTTTCGAAGTCAGACATCAAAATGATTCTAAATAAGCCTACAGAACTTGTCAAGATAAAGAGACAGGAAGCTTTCTTTTCTTTTGAAATAAATGTAAATCATTTCAATGTCCGTTAATAGACACTGTGGTGTCTCACTGTACCCTCCTGAATGGGAACAGTGAGACATATGCATTTTTTTTGACAAACACGTATTGTATATTGTGTCCTTTATCTATTAACATTTTTGTTTATGTATTATTATACTCCATGTTTTAATGTCTATTTCTATTGCACTTGATTTTAAAAATACTTGAATTATCACTTGCATGCATATGTCTTAATATTTTGTGGCTCACTGTACCCAGTACTCCCCTACTGCAGCAACTGTAGAGGAAGTCTCATCCCAGAAAACGGAACTTTGTGTCGGTGTAACCCACAACCGTCACGCGACCGAAACTGTGTCACGGTTGACTTGAACATTGTCAGCATATAAAAAAATCTGATGGCGACATTCTAGCTATGTAGCGCAATAAATCATTTCCAAGAATAAACTTGAAAAGTCTTTATTTATAAAAACAAATTTAAATCTAAACCTTGTTATGTGCTAGAACAGAGATTGCTAGTTGAGTGACAATGTATAACATGCACGAAACATTCTTTCTGTGAAAGCATTTATTTATCTTGAGTTGAAATATCTGGTGCAGGCGAGATATCAGAGCTCGAATCTATTGCATGCAGAAAATGGTGGAAGGAATCCTCGAGCATTTTCACTCCAGAATAGAGTTGGATGTTAAAGGCTGCACGCAACTGTGAAAGATTCATTTTTGTCTAAGTCGCGAAAGTCAATGAATATACTATGTAGATACCTCACAGTTTGTTTGAGTCTGACTAAAGTTTTCCGGAATAATCCCCTCCATATAGAGGAGTTCTCTAACGCATACTTTCTGTGTACTTTCTAGTCACTGTATGTACACATTTATAATAATGTCTACACAACTCCAGGTTGATTTTCCGGCAGATAGCCTGACATTTCAAGTGGTTAAAACAGCTCTATTTCTTCTGATCCACCCCTGATCGTCGGATTCTGGTTTTCTAACTATCTGTATAGGGGGTAGCGATGTATAAAATATACTTAAGTATTATCATAGATCTGTCTGATGCTTTTCCGATTCACTGCGGGCTAAAGCAGGGAGATGCACTATCACCTTTACTTTTTAACTTCGCTCTAGAGTATGCCATTAGGACAGTCCAGGATAACAGAGAGGGTTTGGAATTGAACGGGTTATATCAGCTGCTTGTCTATGCGGATGACGTGAATATATTAGGAGGAAATCCACAAATGATTAAGGAAAATACGGGAATTTTACTTGAAGCAAGTAAAGAGATAGGTTTGGAAGTAAATCCCGAAAATACAAAGTATATGATTATGTCTCGTGACCAGATTATTGTACGAAATGGAAATATAAAAATTGTAATTTTATCCATCGAAGAGGTAGAAAAATTCAAATATCTTGGAGCAACAGTAACAAATATAAATGATACTCGGAAGGAAATTAAACACACAATAAATATGGGAAATGCCTGTTATTATTCGGTTGAGAAGATTTTGTCATCCAGTCTGCTGTTAAAAAATCTGAAAGTTAGAATTTATAAAACAGTTATATTACCGGTTGTTGTTTATGGTTGTGAAACTTGGACTCTCACTTTGAGAGAGGAACAGAGATTAAGGGTGATTGAGAATAAGGTTCTTATAAAAATATTTAGGGCTAAGAGGGATGAAGTTACAGGAGAATGGAGAAAGTTACACAACACAGAACTGCACGCATTGTATTCTTCACCTGACATAATTAGGAACATTAAATCCAGACGTTTGAGATGGGCAGGCATGTAGCACGTATGGGCGAATCCAGAAATGCATACAGAGTGTTAGTTGGGAGGCCGGAGGGAAAAAGACCTTTAGGGATGCCGAGACGTAGATGGGAATATAATATTAAAATGTATTTGAGGGAGGTGGAATATGATGATAAGGACTGGATGTATCTTGCTCAGGATAGGGACCAATGGCGGGCTTATGTGAGGGCGGCAATGAACCTCCGTGTTCCTTAAAAGCCAATTGTAAGTAAGTAAGTAAGTAAGTAATACTAGTTATGGTATAATTAGTTGGGGAGAAAATGCTAAATCACGTGTTATTTTGTTGTTCTTGCTCCAAAAAAGATTAATTAAAATTCGTTTGTCAAAACCTACCCTACACATTTGATTTTTCCCGAAGTTTGTTTCATAATAGAGAACAAATTTACAACTTACCTCTGTTAATTTTTTTTTCATATAGATCGTAATAAGTATACAGTTTACATAGAAACATTTCGTAATAGTGAGCGAAATATTATGTTACCTCTTTTATTTTGTTTGTAGGTTTGCTACACTCGGCTTGTGGACTCGTTTCGCAAACATTCCTACTCTCGATATGAAATAAAATGTAACTTTCATGGCCTGCTATATTCTGTTACATATATTACTTGTCGCCATAGAAACAGAATGCTATTACCACAGTCTAATAATTATATACAGTCACGAAGCTTGAGTTGTTGAAGGTACTAGGAACAATAGACTGTGACGGTACTATTTCGCATTGTCTGTAATGGGGCGATAGTATCGATCCTAGTGGTTAGCAACTATCTATGGATGCATATTCCCTACGTATTGAGCTTCGTGACTGTATATACTTGACTGTGCTATTACTGTTAATGCTAAAAACAGGTCCATGACTTGCTGTGATCTACTAGAAATTGTGTTCTTTTTGGACATCGTAAGATATATGTCTTTTTAACAGAGTAAAATGATTTTTTTGTTTTAGAAAATATCTCTTTGTGGTAATTAATAAAGTTATGTATGCAATTTATATTTTTCTCACTTGTGTGCCAAACATTTTCACTCGTGCTAAAAACTTTCACTTTACACAGAAATTCCAGAATAAATATGCGATAATGTAGACTATAAGCATAAATTTAACTTTGATCCGATACAACGAGATATTTGCAATATTTATACCTGAACATTATCGCCAAAACTTATGAAAACAATGAATTACTATCACATTAAAATTCTTCTTAGGTTTCATTCATAGAGTTCTGCCCAAGAGAAGGTCTTTCACTGCAAATCCAGCATTTTCTAATCTTTCCTATTTTCTGCCTTCCTCTTAGTCTCCTCATATGATCCATATATCTTAATGTCGTCTATCATCTGATACCTTCTTCTGCCCCGAACTCTTCTCCCGTTCACCATTCTTTCCAGAGCATCCTTCAGTAGGCAGTTTCTTCTCAGCTAGTGACCCAACCAATTCATTTTCCTCTTCCTGATCAGTTTCAGCATCATTCTTTCTTCACCTACTCTTTCCAACACAGCTTTATTTCTTATTCTATGTGTCCATTTCACACTCTCCATCCTTCTCCATATCCACATTTCAAATGCTTCAAGTCGCTACTCTTCACTTTGTCGTAATGTCCATGTTTCTGTGCACATACAATGCCACACTCCAGACAAAGCACTTTACTAATCTCTTCCTTAGTTATTTCTCCAGAGTTCCACAGAAGATGCTTCTTATCATAATGTAGAAACTCGATTAAAATTGAAAATATTCCTAGCGATATTGCATCATATATAGTCGAGAACGGGAGAGATGCACATGATATCTTTTTTACGAAACACACTATACTTAAACATACAATTTTGTTATACATTGAGATAAATAGCCTGGAATTGTTAATTTCTTCTCATTTGTCTTCATTTTGTTGAGTGCAGTCCATCTCAATTATTCTTTCCTTGTTGAAAGAAAACAAAATGAGTTTATCGAGCTAGACGTTCATTTGAATAACATTCGCGATTCACTCTTGGATAAAATTTGTAATATTGTAAGAAGACTCGTTTTAAAGAGCGAAGGAAGCAACGGTGTTCAGTAAGATGTTTGTGTTCAACTTTTTTCATTAGGAACTAAATATAAATATCACTGCGTTTCGAAGATTCGTGTCGTCTTTGTTTTCAACTGAAAATTAATTAAATTAATAGCAGTGTGATTTTATACTTCAAGGAAGCATAGGAAAATTTTAATAAAAGCCTAAAAGTACAATATCAGAGTTATTTTCAAATCAGTTAACACGTTTCTCATCTCCATAGCAACAGATCCAAACCCCTGCTTTGGGATGCCAGAAACAGCATATATTATACAACTCCCTTATGAATGTAATATTTGGGTCTACTTAAGGTGTAAAATAACATGTGATCTTGCTAAGGTCAAATTTATTGTGTCTGGTCAAACCATTAAGTTATAACATAATTGAGGCGTTGAATGCAATAACAGCTTAACACTACTTAAGTCATTCTGGCGATGGGGTTTTCATAGTCTTCCATGTCTATTATATTAACTGTAAAAGTTGTATTTAATTTCATTGAATCTAAATGACAGCAAAGTTCATTAAGTGAAGTGCTGTGCCAAGTCGAAAGTTTCAAAATTCGCAATACAAACATATGTAACACTCATGTTTAATACATCATTGTCTTCGGCAGTATCATATATTTACAATACCGTTTTTCAGCTGTTCAGTTTTTCAGTACGACATAATATATCATCAAAGGAAGAATTTAATATAAAAAAATCCCCCCTCTTCCTGGCTTAAAATTATCTACAGGTTTTGATTTATCTACAGGAAATAAAAAATTAGAGTGGGATTTAATTGACTATTACACGATTAGAAGAAACTGTGCAAAGATTATAAGAAATAAAGTACTCTAATACAATAAAATGTTAATTGACTTAGGAAAATACTAAAAGTCTTCAAATTCATTATTGTACCATCTCATCATTATAAATATTCCGCTAGATGGCAGTAGTGTGTTGTGATGAGCTGTTGTCTTGCTACCAGTTGTGCCAACTACACAATCTTCATTGAACTCTATGGACTATTACTAGTCAAGAAGGCTTTGTTGATGCAGTTTCATTTTTATTAACACAGTTGCATTCCACTTCAATTATCAATACATATTAAACAATCTCTGATACGTGACTATCCATAATATCATATAGCAGAAGCTATAACATAACCTAACTAATATACACAAGATAAATGATAGAAAAGTTTTAATTAGGGATGATGAAATAAAC
Organism: Periplaneta americana; assembly: GCF_040183065.1. Classification (NCBI taxonomy): domain Eukaryota; kingdom Metazoa; phylum Arthropoda; class Insecta; order Blattodea; family Blattidae; genus Periplaneta; species Periplaneta americana. Next base: position 157,469,482 of record NC_091130.1, read on the forward strand.
ATGAATAATTTTAAAAGGTACAATTATTGAAAGTACAATGTTGTCAAACAAAGAAACAAGTGCTAGGGAGATGATAAAGACAAATGATAGGGAGATGATAAAAAACAAATGCTAGGGCGGTGATAAAAATTGTAGGATAAGCAGCCATGATTGATTGAAACACGTTGTTCTGTACCGTTTTAATGGTTAAAATTAGTATGACGTAGTAAAAGTTTAACAGTCAAAGAAAAATGATATTGTTTCGTTATTGAAACCCTTAAAACCAGAAAATGCATGTTTTCTTCAAAATATTTTAAATTCTGAATCAGTGCCGGATGGAAATCGTCCTGACATCGAAATCAGTGAACACGAATAACAATATTTGACACTATAGTAGAGAAGTTTTCGTCTGTAGCAAAGTTTCAGAACTGATTTTCTTAATGCATCTTCTGTTTTTCTTATTAGAAATTTAAAACAAACGTTATTTTGTTTGTACAGTATATTTCCAAAAAAAATATAAGGGCTTATCGGCTAAAATTCTTATTGTGTATTATTTTAATAAGCTGAATTCTTGATGTACTATTATTTTTTATTATTCATTCAATGAAGTTCGTATGTATTAGTGAAATAACATTTACACTAATTTAAGAGATCTCAGACTTTCTATGCAATAACGTTTTAAGTTTTCTATACTTTATTTACAAATATTTAAAAACGGGTTGTGTTTAAATTATAACTGATATTGTATTTGAATAATTTATACAGTCTAAAATATTATACAAAACAAATGACGCAAGTATATGTGCTAATAACATTTCTACATTGTTATAAAATTTTGACATTGTTTTTCTCAAAACATTGATTTTCAACTTAAGCTGTTATTGCACCCAGCGCTTCATTTACATTCTTCTAATCGAATCTTATCACAACTGATATAGTTTACATATTTTCCGTTTAAATATTTTATAACTAATCCACAAGTGTTTCGAAATGTATTCAGTTTAATAGGAGGAGGATTTTTATAGCGAGTACCAAAACTTTAATAGTACATTATGCTCGTATGAAAATTATGAAACTCGCTTGCGCTCGTTTCATAAACATACTCGCGTCTTAATTACTACCATTATAGGCAAGTTTCATACGACTTTTTATGCTCGACCATATTTCTAACTTGAAATTATTCAAAAGTAAGTCATGTTATGGTTATGTAAGTGATTAGCGACCTGACCTGAATTGTAAGATGTGCGCAGACGCGAAAGTATTGATTTTTTCCGAGGCAGAATGTCATTGACCTTGACATAACGTAGAGAAGTCTTGATATAACCTGGAAATTGATTTAGAATTGAAAAACGAGATGACAAATTGAATTTATTTGAATATTATTTGCAATCAACGCTAATTATTATAGTAACAGAACATAACCTTCTGCGACAGTATTGGATTTCCAGCCTCCGTGACTTTTCGCTAGTTGTCTTTCGATTGCATATCCGAGAATAATCGATACTTGCGGTTTCATAATGGTACAAAGGTGATTTGCCATTGGTTGAACACCTGAACTTTAATGAATAGATGTACTTTAATCAGGTGCATTAAAGAGCTACTGCCAGGTGTATAATTATTACATTTCGGCATGGTCGAGCATAATAGTACATCATGCATCGAGTCTATAATGATAGTAATTAAGAAGCGAGTATGGATATTTATGAAACGAGCGCAAGCGAGTTTCATAATTTTCATACGAGCTTCTTAATTACCATTATAGGCGAGTTTCATACGACTTTTTGTGCTCGACCATATTTCTAACTTGAAATTACCGGTATTCAGATGTATACATTTTATTTGTATCTGACAAGATCGGAAGTGACCTTGTTCTAGGTCGTGAATTGTGAGATGTGCGCAGACGCGAAAGTATTGATTTTTTTCCGAGGAACAATAACGTCATTGACCTTGATGTAGTCCCGTTAAACTTGATAATATTATAACCTTGATTATTGAATTCGACATTGAAAAACGAGATGACAAATTGAATTTATTTGAATATTATTTACAATTAACGCTAATTATTATAGTAACAGAACATAACCTTCTGCGATAGTTTGGATTTCCAGCCTCCGTGACTTTTCGCTAATTCTCTTTCGATTGCATATCCGAGAATAATCGATACTTGCGGTTTTATAACGGTAGAAAGCTGACCTGTCATTGGCTGAACACATGTAAGCTGAGTTATCATTGGCTGAAGACCTGTACTTTAATGAGTAGGTGTACTTAAATGACATGCATTAAAGGACTGCTACCGGGTGTATAATTACTACATTTCGGCATGGTCGAGCATAAAATAAATAAATAAATAAGTAAACAAACAAACAAATAAATAAATATATTTTCACAATATTTTATTTTCATTCACACCTTAAACTACTTCTCCACATAGTCTCAGCTATTACTGATACATGTGTCCTAACGGCAAACCAATTTTTGTATCCCTTCGTCATGGAACGATTTCGCCTGTGATGAATGCCATGTCTACAATGCACTTTCACACTATCATTATCATCAAATATTTGCTACCAAGGAATTTCTTCAGATGAAAAAACAGGCGAGAATCACTTTGGGCCAAGTCAGGGCTGTAGGGAGGTTGTTAAAATTGTTCCCAACCAAAAGATGCGACGAATTCTTGGGTTTATTTGACTGTGTGCGGTCTGGCATTGTCACGAATCAAGAACTTTCAACACCTTTTGTTTTATATCGCAAGTCGATTCAGTACCATGGTAGCAGTAGATCAGTTTACGAGTTAGTTTTTAATTTTGGCAGCTCCAGGCAATTTCTGTTAAGGAGAAGGAAGGATTTCCAAGCTTTAGCAAGTGACATGGTGAGAGATAAAGGAATTGTTAGGACAGGGTTTTTAAAGGTCGAATCCTTGAACTTAGGCTGTAAGTTATGCGATAGGTGTGGATGGCGTTCGAGAATCCGTTGCTGACAGACGGGCCACCCTGCCTCAGCCCTGACAGAAACGGGTCTCAAACCCTGAAAAAACCTCACAGCTTGAAGCTCTTAACCACAAAAGTCCTGCATCAAGATCAGAAACCTGTAAGTTACTATTCCAACGTATTTGAAACTATTGCAGATGATATTTACAGATGATGTGGAATGAAAGAGGGAATCGGGAGTACCTAGATAAAAACTCTCTGAGAGATATTATGTTTTATCCAAACTGCGAGACTTCATTCCCATAAACGCGGAGTTATGAAAATGTATGTTGAGTCGGCTGTTTTTTGTTTTGTACGTTTCAGCACTGTTGCCATGGTAGCAATTCTGTATGAATAGTAAGGCCTTGAACAACTACGAAACAATACGCGGAGTATTAAAGTCAAAGCCCCTAAGCCTTCTGAAATTTATAACAGAGCCATGATTCTATATTATGAGCCTATCATCTTTTGAGTTCCTAATATTAACAGTTTAGAGAGTATTACGAGTTTGTAGGGCAGCTCACACGTTTGGAATGTGTTTAATATTTACAAAACTCGCTTTTGCACAGCTCTCCAACCTAAATTCCTTCCACATCTCATATTCAAGTTAAAAACAACAGCTAATAGCAGGAATAACAGTTTTCTGCGGTCCTTGTAATTCAGCGGTGCCAACATGGAAATGTATGGAATTTTAAGCGATTTCTCTGCTTTTAATTACAGACTAGGACAGACTATGTGCGGAAGTGCTTCCGAACTAAAAGAGTACGTACAATACACAGCGTGGAGGCATTCTGAATGTAAAGAAGCGAAATCCCTGGAAGAAACTCCTGCAGTATTGTCTTTGTCTTTTATTTTTTCGCGTCGTTGAAGCTGCTATGCGATCTTTTGACCTAGGGACGCTTGTTTATGTAGACCCTGAGCCTTTCACTGACCACTGGTCCACACCACAGAAATGAATAGGGAAGGAAATCCGAACTAGTATTGGATTCTTAGTGGGGCTGAACGAAGATGTCCAAGATTAATTATAAAGTTACGCTGTTGAGATAAGGAACGAACTTAGAAAAAATATTATTATTATTATTATTATTATTATTATTATTATTTTATCCATGCATTGTGGGTCCCTATCACCACGGCATGGCGCGTCCTCAGGTTGCGGATAGAGGAGACGGCCTCCAGATATGAAGGGTAGCTGCGAATATATTGAAAAAGCAGTCGTGGACAGCTGATAAGGGGTGGTCCTCCAACTTGGGGGATGGACGAAGGGCTAACAACCCATCACGTAAAAAAACAGCTTTTTACGATTCCCTACAATACGGAAATTTTACTTGAAACAAGTAAAGCGATAGGATTGAAAGTAAATCCCGAAAAGACAAAGTATATGATTATGTTTCGTGACCAGAATATTGTACGAAATGGAAACATAAAAATTGCAAACTTCAAACTTTCATGTTTATGCTTACGTGATTTGAAAACAATGCACAGTCATACAGCGCTGAAATATTATAAACAGAATATAATGAAATGACGTCTTTGTCATGTTTCCATGGTTACCAAGTATCTTTGCAGTTATGTGTGTATGATTTTTTTAACCTGACGGTAACGTTTGCTTTCTTTCATAACGCTTACTGTTTCATTGTGAATGGGACAATAGGGTTTGCATTGACAATTTACTTAAAATACGGGAATTCTGATTGATTTGTTGGTCCAAGGATTAAGTTCGTTTCGTTCTTACTATATCAGTAACAGGTAAGGTATCCATGACTTTATAAAACGAAAGTTTATACTAAATGATTAGTTCTTTTATTGATAAATGAATTGCTTAGTAGAGTGGCAGTTTTTGATAACGAATCATTAAACATTTATATCAATATTACTAATGGCTCCTACCTGACTGTTCATTATTCATCCCAAAAAATATTAATATATTCACCATTTTATAATGCACTCACACATATTCTTGAAGAGTATTTTGAACTGCAAAGCAAAAAAGTTTTTCAGATTCTTTGTGTCCACTACACCACTCTCAGTTACTGAATTTTATATTTTCTGTATCCAAGCACTGCATTTTCCTCTCTTCCTTTCCCAAAGTGGCGTCTATTTCAAATATTTCCTTTGTAATTCTCTCTTCCGACATTCTCTTAACATATTCACACACTTCAGTCGCTTTTACTCGTACTGAAAACTCCATTTACCAGTTTTGCACCTCATCGCACGTTTTCCCTCTAATGACCCTATTTCTAAACTTATCGCTCTCAGGTATCGTTTCCGATCTTCACCGTTAATTAATTAACATTGTCATCAGTTACTTTCTGTTTTTATGTGCCGTATTTCAGCTAAACGTATCTTGGTGTACTTGGAATTATAGCATTGAACATGTCAATTTTATTTATTTTTGTGTCCAGTCTTCCCCATATAAGGGTGAAATATTTAATATTTTCAGTTTAATTTCTCATTTGTATAGCAATTACAGAATATTTATAATGCATTCATTTTTTTCGTAGTATTCTGCCCAAGAGCAGGTCTTTCACTGCAAACCCAGCTTTCACCAATCTTTCCTATTTTCTGCCTTCCTCTTAGTCTCCTCATATGATCCTTATATCTTAATGTCGTCTATCATCTGATATCTTCTTCTCCCCGAACTCTTCTCCCGTTCACCATTCCTTCCAGTGCATCCTTCAGTAGGCAGTTTCTTCTCAGCCAGTGACCCAACCAATTCCTTTTCCTCTTCCTGATTAGTTTCAGCATCATTCTTTCTTCACCCACTCTTTCGAACACAGCTTCGTTTCTTATTCTGTCTGTCCACTTTAAAGTTCCATTCTTGTCCATATCCACATTTCAAATGCTTCTATTCGCTTCTTTTCACTTCGTCGTAATGTCATGTTTCTACCCCTTACAATGCCACACTCCATACAAACACTTCACTAGTTTCTTCCTTATTTTTTTACTCCCTTTTCTATTAAAAGCTTCCTTTGCCATTGCTATCCTTCTTTTGACTTCCTGGCAGCAGCTCATGTTACTGCTTATAGTACACCCCAAATATTTGAAGCTGTCCACTTGCTCTACTGACTCATTTAGTATTCGCACGTTTACCTTCTTTATTTTTCTTCCTGTGACCATAATCTTCGTCTTGTTTGCATTTATCTTCATCCCATACTGCTCACAGTTGTCATTTAGCTCCAGTAGTATATCCCTTAGTATCACATCCTCTTCTGCTAACAACGCCATATCATCAGCAAATCTTATGCACTTTATTCTTCTTCCTCCTACTATCACTCCTCTCATATTCTGAAAACAGTACTATTACTACTTACTGGCTTTTAAGGAACCCGGAGGTTCATTGCCGCCCTCACATAAGCCCGACATTGGTCCCTATCCTGAGCAAGATTAATCCATTCTCTATCATCATATCCCACCTCCCTCAAATCCATTTTAATATTATCTTCCCATCTACGTCTCGGTCTCCCTAAAGGTCCTTTTCCCTCCGGCCTCCCAACTAACACTCTATATGCATTTCTGTATTCGCCCATACGTGCTACATGCCCTGCCCATCTCAAACGTCTGGATTTAATGTTCCTAATTATGTCAGGTGAAGAATACAATGCGTGCAGTTCTGTGTTGTGTAACTTTCTCCATTCTCCTGTAACTTCATCCCTCTTAGCCACAAATATTTTCCTAAGCACCTTATTCCCAAACACCCTTAACCTATGTTCCTCTCTCAAAGTGAGAGTCCAAGTTTCACAACCATAAAGAACAACTGGTAATATAACTGTTTTATAAATTCTAACTTTCAGATTTTTTGACAGCAGACTGGATGATAAGAGCTTCTCAACCGAATAATAACAGGCATTTCCCATATTTATTCTGTGTTTAATTTCCTCCCAAGTATCATTTATATTTGTTACTGTTGCTCCAAGATATTTGAACTTCTTCACCTTTTCTGCTTATAGTACACCCCAAGTATTTGAAGCTGTCCACTTGCTCTACTGTCTCATTTAGAATTCGCAAGTTTACCTTCTTTATTTTTCTTCCTGTGACCATGGTCTTCGTCTTGTTTGCATTTATCTTCATCCCATACTGCTCACAGCTGTCATTTAGCTCCAGTAGCATATCCCTTAGTATCATCTCCTCTTCTCCTAACAACGCCATATCATCAGCAAATCTTATGCACTTTATTCTTCTTCCTCCTACTATCACTCCTCCCATATTCTGAAAACAGTTCTTCACTAAATCCTCCAAGTAGATGTTGAACAGGGTAGGTGATAAAGAGCATCCTTGACGTACTCCTCTCCCTATTTCACTTCCTTCTGACATTCCTAACGTAAGAATGGGGGGGGGGATAGTTTACGTCAGAATCAGAAAAGACTGAATACAAGCACTGACGTTGGAGGATTAGGGAGTTCATTGTATTTGTAGTAAATATTAATTTTTGTGCGAGATCGTGCGTATTTGCTTGTTTTCCGCACAGAACCAATACGCGGTAAGTGTGAAATACCACATTCAGTATTCCCAACGTAACACACATAACAATTTCCCTCTTCTTACCGCTTAAGCGCCACATTCATTTTACTGCTTTAGGCTTTTAACATATTATTTTTAGAGACGTTTAACATAGTAATAATTATAAATTGGAAACTTACCACTGCAATTTCACCTAAATTGCACTGTTAATTATTGTTTTTAAATATTTGCAAAAATTAAGTAAAGTCTACTACTCCACGAAACTTATTGCATTCCTGATACAAGTAACATTAAGGAAGCCGTGAAAAAATCAACAAGATTCCAGATGCCGATGTTATTACTGCAATATGTTATATAAATAATATTGTTAAAATATTAAAATGAAAAATAAATCATTACATAACCTTACCGTTTGTTTTAAGTTCGCATTTATAGACTGGGGAGAAAAAAAAGACAGACGTATATCACGGCCTGCTGGAGTACAGTAAACACAGAAAACATTTTATAGCAACAATGTTGAAGAAAGATATTTTGGTTTTCCGAAGTTGCCGTCATTAAACAGAAACCAAGATGGGGATTTCATTGCAACTAATTAGAAATTCGTCTTTCAGGTATGTAATAAACGATCTTCGCACAAAATAATGTACGATACACGAGTGGTATGTTTGTTTTCATGTTCTCGGAAATTAAAAAAGCTCAACTACGTTTCGCTTTTTCAATCTTTTCCTCGACCATGAAAACGTCAGCATACCGCTCTTGTAACGTATATTACTATTACGCTGTGTATGGTTTGTAAACATCTGTAAGCTAAGAATACAACCTTAACAAATTCATTATGCAAAAGGGTGTTTTAAATTGGAGGTATGGTGGTGTTGTAGCAGGGATTTAGGGATGCACAGAGGAACCTAGATTCGTTGTAGTCATTGCTCTAAAGAAATCTCAACCCGGGGTCTGAACCCTGACCACCGGAGTGGAAAGCCGTCTGGTGCCTGACGTTTTCCGAGCACAAATAATGGTCTTGTGGACGCAAGATTAGTCGGACGTCACGTCCAGCGAGGCTGGGCCAGATGACCGCACGTCACATCCGTCTATGACAGATGAGCAGCGCTCCGCGAACATCTGCGTGGCGGCGTACATAATAAATAACGACGACTGTTCGATCAGCTCATTTTCAATTACTCCGGTATTTATTATTCATAATGCCTGGCACCAAATCATAATGACAAATTTGTAAAATCTCCTATTTATTTACATAATATAATGTAGGCTACATTATTTTGGGTTATGGTCATACTGAGTGCGATGGTCCAGAACAATTAACCCAGGGAACAGAATAGCCTATGTAGAGTCAGTCCACAGAATTTCGCATTAATTTCGAAAAAACAAATCGTGATAAACATTTTGTATCTCGCATTTTATCGCTAATTACTTGTAAGTTTGTCAACAGTAATCTCACTAGACGTTTTGATTTATCTAGAGAAAATCAAAACTCGAGTGGGATTTAATTGACTGTTACACGATTAGAAGAAAGTATATAAAGATTAGAAGTAACGAAGTACTCCAATACAATAAAATATTAATTGACTTACGAAAATACAACTGTCTTCAAATGTATTATTGTACCATCTCAACATTACAAATATTACGCTAGATGCATGCTAGATGGCAGTAGTGAGCAATGCCTTCTCGTCCAGAAGTTCTCGATCTATTATACACGAAGGCAATGTTACTAGTCAAGAAGGTTTTGTTGATTCAGTTTCATTTTTATTAAAATGCAACATTCCACTTTAATTATCCGAATCCCAGTAATCAACGTCACTTGACAGATGATTTTCAATAAATCTTGATATTAAACAATCTCTGATACGTGACTATCCATAATATCATATAGCAGAAGCTATAACATAACCTAACTAATATACACACGTGTTAGAAAAGTTTTAATTAACGACGATGACATAAAAAATAAACATGAATAATTTTAAAAGGAATAATTATTGAATGTACAATTTTCAAATTTGAATGTGGTTGGTGGTTCAATTGATGTTATATTGGACGTGTGCGTAATAGAAGTGGAACTCGTTGATTTAGGCCTACATGGTGTATTCAACTTATTCAGAATTTCCGAATGAATAATTTTAAAAGGAATAATTATTGAGTGTACAATTTTCAAATTTGAATGTGGTTGGTGGTTCAATTGATGTTACATTGGACGTGTGCGTAATAGAAGTGGAACTAGTTGATTTAGGCCTACATGGTGTATTCAACTTATTCAGGATTTCTGAATGGTGCTCTTCATTTATTTGTAAATCGGATTTCAGAAGATGCATAGGTATGATCAATGATCTTTATTAATTCTTGTTCTTGAATGCCAATGCGAGTCATATTTGAAACTGCTGTGCATCGACTGGAGTGGTTTGTAATTTTATATATATTTTTGACGTCCAGACCAGCGCAGTTTCAAATGTTGGCAAACAAAGAAACAAATGCTAGGGATGCGATAAAATTAAACAAATGCTAGGGACGCGATAAAATTGTGCGATAAGCAGCCATGATTGGTTGAAATACGTCCTTCCGTACCGTTTTATTGGTCAAAAGTAGTATGACGTAGTAAGAGTGTAATAGTCTAGAGAAAATCAAAACTCGAGTGGATTTAATTGACTATTACACGATTAGAAGAAAGTATATAAAGATTAGAAGTAACGAAGTACTCCAATACAATAAAATATTAATTGACTTACGAAAATACAACTGTCTTCAAATGTATTATTGTACCATCTCAACATTACAAATATTACGCTAGTAGATGGCAGTAGTGTGTTATTATTAGCTGTTTTCTTGTTATCAGTTGTGCCAACTATGGAATCTTCAATGAACTCTGTGGACGGTTACTAGTCAAGAAGGCTTTGTTGATTCAGTTTCATTTTTATTAAAAAGTTGCATTCCAGTTCAATCATCCGGATCCCAGTAATCAACGTCACTTGACAGATGATTTTGTATAAATCTTAGTATTAAACAATCTCTGATACGTGACTATCCATAATATCATATAGCAAGAGCTATAACATAACCTAAATAATATAAACGAGTGTTAGAAAATATTATTTTAATGTACCGACGTACATATGATATTTCCATGCAGATATTCTGCGTCATCACACGCTGAAAGAGTAATGGAACGGAGAAAAATTCTCTCCGGCGCCGGGATTTGAACCCGGGTTTTCAGCTCTACGTGCTGATGCTTTATCCACTAAGCCACACCGGATACAACCCCGGCGCTCGATAGAATTGTCTCAGATTAAGTTCCAACTCTTGGATTCCCTCTTGGCCGCCCTCTGCACTACGTCATAGATGTCTATGAACGTAGGACCGAAGTCCACACATGTGCTGAGGTGCACTCGTTATGAGTGACTAGTTGGCCGGGATCCGACGGGATAAGCGCCGTCTTAAATCACGAAGTGATTTACGCATATCATATATGCCAATGCGAGTCATATTTGAATCTGCTGTGCATCGACTGGAGTGAATATTTTTATATATTTCTATTTACTGATGAGGAAGATAACATAATTTATCTAATATAAATAATATACTTGACTTCCAATCAAAAAGTTTGTATAAACAAGATAAATAATTTTGTAATTTTATGATTTTTGACGTCCAGACCAGTGCAGTTTGAAATGTTGGCAAACAAAGAAACAAATGCTAGGGTAGTGATAAAAATAAACAAATGCTAGGGACGCGATAAAATTAAACAAATGCTAGGGACGCAATAAAATTAAACAAATGCTAGGTACGCAATAAAATTAAACAAATGCTAGGGACGCAATAAAATTAAACAAATGCTAGGTACGCAATAAAATTAAACAAATGCTAGGGACGCAATAAAATTAAACAAATGCTAGGTACGCAATAAAATTAAACAAATGCTAGGTACGCAATAAAATTAAACAAATGCTAGGGACGCAATAAAATTAAACAAATGCTAGGGACGCGATAAAATTGTGCGATAAGCAGCCATGATTGGTTGAAAGACGTCCTTTCGTACCGTTTAATTGGTCAAAAGTAGTGTGACGTAGTAAGAGTGTAATAGTCTATAGTAATCTCAGACCTCGAGTGACATTTATTAGGACTATTTCGTGAATAAAATAAAAATTTAAATAATATATCCCTAAAATTCGCTCACAAAATGTTAATAATTGCATATTTATGAATACTTAACCTATTCAGACATTGTGAAGACGAAATAGATGAATATCGATCACTGCAATAAAGAAATTGGATTTTATTCAATGATGCCAATTGAGAAAAGCGAAATACAGGTTTAACAATGTTAATTACATGTACTGCGCTATTCTCTTGTTATTATAACAGAAATACGTTTTCATTAGTTGCTGAAATCATAATTTAATTTAAAAATTTGGATGAAGTTACAGGAGAATGGAGAAAGTTGCACAACACAGAACTGCACGCATTGTATTCTTCACCTGACATAATTAGGAATATTAAATCCAGACGTTTGAGATGGACAGGGCATGTAGCACGTATGGGTGAATCCAGAAATGCATATAGAGTGTTAGTTGGGAGACCGGAGGGAAATAGACCTTTAGGGAGGCCGAGACGTAGATGGGAGGATAATATTGAAATGGGTTTGAAGGAGGTGGGATATGATGATAGAGAGTAGATTAATCTTGCACAGGATAGGGACCAATCTATTTATATTAAGAGCATTAATGTGTTTTTCCTATAAAAAGCAATACAGGGTGATTCAAAAAGCATGATGCAAAAGTAAACCTGATTTATTCATGATTGGGCGAACTTAACAGAACTGTATTAACATGAAAAGACGCGTTAACTTTCAAATTTTAGCTATCCATTGAACCCCGTTGGTGACACGACAGAAGTCGAGACGGTACTCCAGTTCTGTCCAGACTCATGCCAGCATGTCCTCAGATATTGACTCTACTGCTTTGTAATGCGTCATCACAAGTTGTTCAGGTTCTGTGCCATGGAGGTGACAGACACGAAGTCTTTGGTATACCCTCACAGAAGAAAGTCGCGGGTTAAGTCTGGCGATCGCGGTGGACAGAGTGACATTGGTGAGTCATTGTATTCTTCATTGCCGATCCATAACTTGAGGCCTGTCGCTTTCAATATTTTGAATAATTGATTTTTATTTTATTTTATTGGGTTATTTTACGACGCTGTATCAACATCTAGGTTATTTAGCGTCTGAATGAAATGAAGGTGATAATGCCGGTGAAATGAGTCCGGGGTTCAGCACCGAAAGTTACCCAGCATTTGCTCGTATTGGGTTGAGGGAAAACCCCGGGAAAAACCTCAACCAGGTAATTTGCTCCGACCGGGATTCGAACCCGGGCCACTTGGTTTCGCGGCCAGACGCGCTGACCGTTACTCCACAGGCGTGGGCTTGAATAATTTATCTTTTATCATTTTTGTCACATAGTTGTCTCGCTAGAAGTTTTTACTTTTGCACCATTCTTTTTTAATCACCCTGTATATAATCATTTAGGTATCTTCTGGAACTTTAGGACTTCCAAGAACATTGCACTTCACAATAGTAATATGCGTTACAAGAGCGGTATGTTGATGTTTTCATGTTGAAGGAAAAGATTGAAAAAGCGAAACGTAGTTGAACATGAGAACATGAAAACAAACATACCGCTCGTGTATCGTACATTATGTTGTGCGAAGATCGTTTATTACATACCTGAAAGACGAATTTCTAATTAGTTGCAATGAAATCTCCATCTTGGTTTCTGTTCAATGACGGCAACTTTGGAAAACAAATCTATCTATCTTCAACATTGTTCCTATAAAATGTTTTCTGTGTTTAGTATACTCCAGCAGGCCGTGATATACGTCTGCCTTTTTTCCCCCAGTCTATAAATGCGAACTTAAAACAAGCGGTAAGGTTATGTAACGATTTATTTTTCATTTTGATATTTTAACAATATTATTTATATAACATATTGCAGTAATAACATCGGCATCTGGAATCTTGTTGATTTTTTCACGGCTTCCTTAATGTCACTTGCATCAGGAATGCAATAACTTTTGTGGAGTAGTAGACTTTACTTAATTTTTTCAAATATTTAAAAACAATAATTAACATTGCAATTTAGGTGAAATTGCAGTGGTAAGTTTCCAATTTATAATTATTACTATGTTAAACGTCTCTAAAAATAAAATGTTAAAAGCCTAAAGCAGTAAAATGAATGTCGCGCTGAATGTTATGTGTGTTACGTTGGGAATACTGAATGTGGTATTTCACACTTACCGCGTATTGGTTCTGTGCGGAAAGCAAGCAATTACGCACGATCTGGCACAAAAGTCATCTTCTAGTGAATCTGCTTATTACATCGTCATTTAATAGCAATGATAACATCACCGGTTGTAGGCTACATGCAACCTTGGTTATCTAGGGATGTATTTTGTTTTATTAATTCTGCTAGGAAAAATTCTACACTACTTTTCATATTTTACGGCAGTATACCTCAGTTTTACAATTCTGGTTTCGGAGTAGATCTCTAGCGTGGAAAGAAAAATCTGCAATCATTTGACTCGTTGTACGTTAAAGCTTAGAGATATAGAAAAACTGAATAGGCGGTTTGTTGGAATTGATCGGACCACGCCACTGATATTTTATTTAGCTGGCTTTGACGCTCTTTCAGTAATCCGTGAAAGAGTCGGGAGCGTTCATTTGGCAACATTTAATTCGCCTAAAGAGCTGAAGGCAATTCACGGAAAAACGTCCGTGCGTTGAAAAGGATGTCTGCCGTATTAGCGAAGAATTAAGGCGTGTTTGAGCGGACTGGTCTACAAAATCTGGATGAAAACCCGAATGGCAGCAAATTATCCCTCACTGTGACCCGTGAATCAGTCACTTAACTTTGCGTCAAGGATGCAAATTAAGCTCTTCAGCGAATTTTGCCTGGTTTTAGTTTCTCGCCACAAAGAGCGCTCATTTCGAGATGTACTGAAAAATTTCAGATCGTCTTTCTAAACGGGTAAACATCAATTAATTTAATGCAGTAGTTTCTGAGATGTGATTGTTTCTTTCTTACTAGATTTTTCTGACACCTTATATTTTCAATTGATCTCGCCAAAGTTTAGAATTTAGATGCTTTTCCTTATGGGCTGAGGTCTCTAGTTCAAGGGGGATACCCCAATAAAAGTGACGACTTTTTTCCTAATCATTTTTTTCAACCAAATTTTAAGAGCATGTTTACTATGTAAAGGACTAAAAGAAATTCAAGTTTTGAACTGCCGAATGTATTTGGCTTTTGATTATTTATTTTTTCTATTTTTTTTAGAAATAATTCCAAACCTAAGTTTTTAGTAGAAGATCTCAATGTTTAAACTTTTTTTTTTTTCTATGCATTCATTTTATGAAATAAGCATCTAATTTTTTCACTTCAAACCTTTTTTTTTTTGAAATTTTAGATATTCGTATGTTATTTTTTCTGTAGTTTATGACAAAATGGTAATTCAATGAACTAGCAGCATTTCTTACAAAATAAATGCATAGAAACATGCCACCACCTTATAAATAGTTGCAGTAAAAATTTTCATTCAGATTGATTAATATTTGGCATAAAAAAGTTGGAGTTGAATAAAAAAAAATAAACTTACGGAAAAATGAATTTGAAAGTAAAATGAATATTTTTGTAACACACACCTATTAAATTTCTCCTCCGCTATATTCATCTAGTAACTTCAGGGAGCCAACTTCTGAACAAAAATTTACTAAATTTGTAATGAGATATTTTGTAAAAAAGAATTCTTTGATGAAAAAAATAATTTTGACAGGTCTTTAAATATCACGCCCCTTTAGAGTCTTAATTTATAAACATTTTTAAACATATTTGTAATCAGAATTGAACTAAATCCATTTGGGGTATGAAAATATACATTTTAAAGATCTTAAATAGCCAATAAATATTTTTTTGGGCATGTTTCATGGTTTTCCTTCGTTTTGAGAATCTTTTAGTGGCATTCTCTGTACATGGCCAAGCCATTCTGGTCCATATCTTTCAATTACTTCATTCAATTCTATTAATTTTAATTTATTTCTAATATCGTCCATCTTTTATGTTACGTCAATATACAAGGACATCATTTTATTTTTACTTGCATTTTTATTGTACCTGCATTTCTGAATGTACTTCACTCCCACCCCTTCACTAATGTCCTTGCTCCCGTCAGACACACAAACTTACGGCCGCTGTTGCATTCGAAGTCTTCAAGCATGAAGTAAACACTGCAGTGTATAGTGTGTTTCATAAATATGATTGCGTTTTCTATAGAAGAAAGAACCTATATTAATAATATCGTACTAAAAATTATATTCAAGAAACGATAAATTCAATTTCAGAGAATATGCTTCAAAATGTTTTTAATAATATGCGTAAAGAATTGAAGCCTGCATTGTAATGAACGGGAACCATTTTCAGCAACTTGTTTAAAAATTCAGATTAGCTTATTTTGAATTGAGGTGGCTAGAAGCAAAGGAATGCTAGTGACATTTGTAATAACATGAGTTAAGTGCATCCAGTGTAAGCAAAAGTATCTAAAATTTTAGTGGCAAAGGGATATTTTAATCGCATCACACATTAAAATTTAAATAAAAATTTCACCGGTTTTACGAAAGCTTAAATATTTAAACCCCATTTTCTTAAAAGTAACTTAAGTACACTTACAGCCCTTTACTTATGACCCCCTCAATTTAAATGCACTCTCTATATTGTATGATAACATCAATAATTAATATGCTAAATAAAGTAGACATTACATAACGAACATAGCCGTCTGAAAAGTTGAGTTTTTGAAAAAAAAAAATGTTACTACTCTACTGTATTTTGATAAATTCCGTAAAAGTGATGATCAAACTGAAAATCGTAATATCGTATTTCCCAACAACATAAATGGATACACTACTTTTCTCTCCTCCTATACCTAGTAAAATGATTTGTTTACATATTGCACTAGTAACATCAAACTCCTGTAATGGAAGGGGGCAACAGTGTTTCCGGGTATAGCCAGGTTAATGTTAAAAATGTTGGTAAAAATAAAGTGATGTCCCTGTATATCCCTGAATATACAATATGAAATTTGCGGGTAAACGTTTGACAATAGCTGTAGAAATTGTAATTAGTGAAACAACAAAATTAAACAAATATTTGAGGTTATAACATTTTATTTTGAACTGTATTCTTTCATTTAGTGAATTATCGACAATATAGTAATATTTTAATAAGATTATTTCGTCAATATATTAATAAAATAATATAATACACACAAGCATTACATATTATGAATAATTATAATATATTTAGTACTTACATTTACTAGCACGATCATTACGCAATGTCATGGCCCACTATATTGTAAAAGGATACAAATTAAAATATTTAACAACTGAACATCAGGTGCGACAAGATGATAAACAAATGCGCACCAGGTGCTACAAGATTGCAGTTCATAGTTGGCCTGTGGTTGGTTAAAACTCAATAAACACTTACATTCTATTGGTGCATTGGTACATAAGCGAAATGGCGTAGCGATATTCTACAATGTAATCAATGACGGGGGTGCAGGCTTGTACATTAATATAGCGGATATTGCTACGTTGTTATGGTAACGCTGGTGAACCAAGATTATATCAATGGATTTATAGGTGAACTATATGGGTTTCGAATGGTTATATTACACGGAAGTAATAAGGTATTTAGAATTGAAAAATGGAGAAAAAATGGGAGTATAAGGGTACAGTGCATCAGTTATTCATAGATTTCAAAAAGGCATATGACTCGGTTAAGAGAGAAGTTTTATATGATATTCTTATTGAATTTGGTATTCCCAAGTAACTAGTTCGACTAATTAAAATGTGTCTTAGTGAAACGTACAGCAGAGTCCGTATAGGTCAGTTTCTGTTAGATGCGTTTCCAATTCACTGTGGCCTAAAGCAAGGAGATGCACTATCACATTTACTTTTTAACTTTGCTCTAGAATATGCCATTAGGAAAGTCCAGGATAGCAGAGAGGGTTTGGAATTGAACGGGTTACATCAGCTGCTTGTCTATGCGGATGACGTGAATATGTTAGGAGAAAATCCACAAACGATTAGGGAAAACACGGGAATTTTACTTGAAGCATCTAAAGAGATAGGTTTGGAAGTAAATCCCGAAAAGAGAAAGTATATGATTATGTCTTGTGACCAGAATATTGTACGAAATGGAAATATAAAAATTGGAAATTTATCTTTTGAAGACGTGGAGAAGTTAAAATATCTTGGAGCAACAGTAACAAATATAAATGATACTCGGAAGGAAATTAAACACAGAATAAATATGGGAAATGTCTGTTATTATTCGGTTGAGAAAATTTTATCATCCAGTCTGCTGTCGAAAAATCTGAAAGTTAGAATTTATTAAAGAGTTATATTACCGGTTGTTCTGTATGGTTGTGAAACTTGGACTCTCACTTTGAGAGAGGAACATAGGTTGAGGGTGTTTGAGAATAAGGTGCCTAGGAGAATATTTGGGGCTAATAGGGATGAAGTTACAGGAGAATGGAGAAAGTTGCACAACACAGAACTGGCCGCATTATATTCTTCACCTGACATAATTAGGAACATTAAATCTTGACGTTTGAGATGGGCAGGGCATGTAGCACGTATGGGCGAATCCAGAAATGCATATAGAGTGTTAGTTGAGAGGCCGGAGGGAAAAAGACCTTTAGGGAGGTCGAGACGTAGATGGGAAGATAATATTAAAATGGACTTGAGATAGGTGGGATATGATGATAGAGAATGGATTAATCTTGCTCAGGATAGGGAACGATGGCGGGCTTATGTGAGGGCGGCAATGAACCTCCGGGTTCCTTAAAAGCCAGTAAGTAAGTACCACCACTATCACCACCACCATCGCCAAAACCTCAACCACCTCCACTACCACCAGTACTAAATAAAAAAAAAAAAACTAAATTTTGAAGGAGAGGCAATAATTATTCTGCTGAGATTCTATCTTCAAGTGAAGAAGAGGCATTTATAAAAGCTTGCCATGCCCGGTAGAAACATGCCACAAGACTGGAAGTTCATAAAATAGGTGCAGATGGCAAAATCTGTCGGATTATGGATGAAACTAAAAATCAACAGGAATGTGATAAGAGCCGCTCTATTTATTATTATTTTTTTGCTCATTGAAGTAGGCCCTTAAAGCTCGTGCTCTCAGTCCACGAGATCCTTGTATCTACACCCTTCGGATACATTTCATGTACGGCAATGAATCTCGCTGCATTCATTTGGAATCAGTTCACGTTTCCTATACGTACACGAGGAATACAAAATAAAAACCCTTCCTATTACAGTCGAACGTGATCTTTGCCTGTTCATTTGTGAGATTACCCCAGAGGCATAACCAATCAGATTCGTCGGTTTGATTAATAAATTTAGCAACATTGCAGTTCTGTTTTCAAGAAAATTAGAGGCGAATATATTCGTGAGTTTACACGAAAAATTATAGTTCAAATAACAAGAAACAAATATCTCAGCCTGCAGGTTATGATCATTGTGGACTGTAGTATTTTATTTATTTAATAATCAACTACTTATGATAATATAAAGTATGATGTTCTTTCTTTAAACAACTGATCACAATTCATCGGTAGTGTATCCGATGTGTATTAGTGTATTAGTGTTCTAGTGTATTCGTTCAGCTAACGCATGGCCTATCTATATACAGGGTGTTTCAAAAATACGGGGCATAATTTCAGGTATGTATTTCCCACATGTAGACAATCAAAATAGTTCATTACAACATGTGTCCGGAAATGCTTCATTTCCGAGTTATGGCCTTCACAACATTGAAATTCACCGGAACGTTTATCTTTCCGCAGGTCGTTGCCGTCAAAGCAGACATTAAGAGGGCACTCTGACAGTTCATTCCGAGGCGAAGGTTACATTCAGTGTTGTGTAGGCGTTAGACTGTGCGACATGTATTCAAATCAAGAGCTGGCAGAGATACACTTCATGTACGGTAAGGCGGACGGCAATGCTGCGCTGGCTCGTCGTTTGTACCAGGAGAGGTACCCACAGCGACAATGTCCAGATCGGAAGACATTTGTACGTCTCCATTACCGTCTGTGCGAGTATGGAAAATTTAACTGTCCTGGTTTGGGAAGGGGACGACCAAGATCTACAACTCCAGAAGTACAGGAGGAGATTCTGGAGGCTGTGAACATGACTCCTTCTATCAGCACACGAAGGGTAGCGTTGCAAGTCAATGTTCCTCATACGCCTGTCTGGAGACTGTTGAAAGAGTATCAATTGTATCCTTATCATTTGCAACGTGTACAGGCCCTGTCACCAGCAGATTACCCTGCACGAGTTAGGTTCTGTCAGTGGTTCTTGCAGCAGTGTGGTGTAAATCCGAACTTTCCTGCCTTAGTATTATTTACAGATGAAGCACAGTTCACACGAGATGGCATAACAAATTTCCACAATCAGCATGTATGGGCGTATGAAAACCCACGCGCAACTGTTACATCTCATCACCAGGTGCGGTTCTCCTTCAACATGTGGGCCGGTATCATTGATGATCGATTAGTTGGACCCCATGCACTTGTAAACAGATTTACGGGGCAGGCGTAACACAAACTTCCTGGAAAACACCACACCTCATGTTTTAGAAGACACTCCACTGATCAATCGGCAACATATTCACTTCTTGCATGATGACGCTCCTGCACACTTCAGTCGTACGGCTCGCCGGTACTTGAATCGAAGGTTTCCTGATCGATAGATAGGTAGAGGTGGCCCAATTGCTTGGCCTCCACGCTCACCTGATCTGAACCGTCTCGATTTCTACTTGTGGGGCCATTTAAAATCGCTGGTTTATTTGTCTCCGGTGCCTGATTTGGAATCCCTTCGGAATCGAATTGTGGCATGTTCTGAGGACATACGCAATACTCCTGGAGTTTGGGATCGTGTTCGCAGGCCAATGAGACATCGATGTGAGGTCTGTATTCAAGCAGGAGGTGGACATTTTGAACATCTTCTGTAATGACAACGACCTGCGGAAAGAAAAACGTTCCGGTGAATTTCAATGTTGTGAAGGCCATAACTCGGAAATGAAGCATTTCCGGACACATGTTGTACTGAACTATTTTGATTGTCTACATGTGGGAAATGCATACCTGAAATTATGCCCTGTATTTTTGAAACACCCTAATAGTCCATAATTTGAACTGGTAATGAAAATTACGGGAAAATGGCTGAACGGATTTTAATGAAAGACCCGTCATTTTGAAGCTTGGCATCCAAGGATTTTCAGAAAAATAGTAACTTTCAGTGAAGCGGTAATTTTTCTACATAATTTTCCTAATTTCCAAAATCCATCTTTCGTCACTTTCGAGAACGAATTGCATTTCAGTATAAAACAAAAAACACACACACACACACACTACAATAAACATTAGAGTATTACACGAAGGCCATGACCTGCAGGATTTCTGACATATCTAGAGCTCAAATTCAATTGGTTATTAAAAACTTCAAGACTTACTAAAAATAATTCACAGGTCTGATTCTGCGGTGTGTAATTTTCTGAGTACAGCTGTGTATTGGATATTGAAATCTACAAAACCAGAGGTGGTTTGATGACATTATTACCGTTATAAATGAAATATTATTGTAGTTAATGCCATGATGTGACTATTTTTATTAATTATACATATTAAAGTTATATTGATAATATGAAAGACAAACGTTTTGTGGTTATATAAGTAGATGTAGAGAATGTCTTAAATTAGATCTTCATTTCTATAATTTACTGAGTGGCGGATGTATGTAAGATAATAGTATTGTTATTAAAACTCAAATATTTTTATAGTTATTAATCAAGTGGTGTTGGGTCTTTTTCATATACTTAATGGCGGTGTAGTGTAGATATTGATATGTGTCGTTGTCTTCAGTATTGGCTCGAGAGAGCGCAAAAATTACAGTTCCTAAGGAAAGACCAAAAGGTATTACTTACTGATAAAATAAGAGGCCTACAAAATTTTGCAGTCTCCCGATCATTTCAGCAAGATCTCTTAGCAGGGTAAAATGATTTTACCCTCCACATTTCAAGCTCTACATGCAGCAGCTATACCAAGATGCTATGTCTATTGTTCGAAAGCATAGCAAACCTGACATTTTTTTTAACTTTCACCTACAATCCACAATGACTTGAAATAGCTATTGCTTTACTCCCATATGAAAAACCCACTGATCGTCCTGACATTGTTACTTGCGTTTTCGCTTTGAAACTCAAAAACAGAATGTGGATAGATTAAAGAAAAAGTATTTGGCATAAAAATCCATTCAGAGGGAGTATGTTTCATTATTATGGAAGCAAATAACTTTCAGAATGTCTGGTATTCTTCGTTGAAAATAAATCTGAAAAATTTTTATTTGAACGTCTAATGAATTTAGTTTGCAGCATTTGCTGCACAAGCCACTGGTATTAATTAATTTTGTGCGAGATCGTGCGTATTTGCTTGTTTTCCGCACAGAACCAATACGCGGTAAGTGTGAAATACCACATTCAGTATTCCCAACGTAACACACATAACAATTTCCCTCTTCTTACCGCTTAAGCGCGACATTCATTTTACTGCTTTAGGCTTTTAACATATTATTTTTAGAGACGTTTAACATAGTAATAATTATAAATTGGAAACTTACCACTGCAATTTCACCTAAATTGCAATGTTAATTATTGTTTTTAAATATTTGCAAAAATTAAGTAAAGTCTACTACTCCACGAAACTTATTGCATTCCTGATACAAGTAGCATTAAGGAAGCCGTGAAAAAATCAACAAGATTCCAGATGCCGATGTTATTACTGCAATATGTTATATAAATAATATTGTTAAAATATTAAAATGAAAAATAAATCATTACATAACCTTACCGTTTGTTTTAAGTTCGCATTTATAGACTGGGGGAAAAAATGACAGACGTATATCACGGCCTGCTGGAGTATAGTAAACACAGAAAACATTTTATAGCAACAATGTTAAAGAAAGATATTTTGGTTTTCCGAAGTTGCCGTCATTAAACAGAAACCAACATGGAGATTTCATTGCAACTAATTAGAAATTCGTCTTTCAGGTATGTAATAAACGATCTTCGCACAAAATAATGTACGATACACGAGCGGTATGTTTATTTTAAGTTCTCGGAAATTAAAAAAGCTCAACTACGTTTCGCTTTTTCAATCTTTTCCTCGAAGATAAAAACGTCAACACACCGCTCTTGTAACGTATATTACTATTATCCTATAACAACCTTCGTGTTTTTTTTTAATACGGTACTTTTGTCAGTATCACTTATTTGTAGTTCTTACAATTTACATCTTTGTTTTTCTAGTTTACTTTAAGGTTCTCTTGAAGCTAATATTCATTGTAAA
Organism: Periplaneta americana; assembly: GCF_040183065.1. Classification (NCBI taxonomy): domain Eukaryota; kingdom Metazoa; phylum Arthropoda; class Insecta; order Blattodea; family Blattidae; genus Periplaneta; species Periplaneta americana. The sequence continues at coordinate 157,492,365 of NC_091130.1, forward strand.
TAAGGAGACGCAATTCAGACAACGGTTGGTGTCTAGCCTGGGTCCGTTTTTAAGCTCTCGGTAAATATTGGAAGACCCCGTACAGCAAAGAAACAACTCACAATCCACCCCCACATCTGTATACATGTACTTAGTGAAGAGAATATCTGGTAAACACTCTAGAGAGATAGAGTGCGAAGTTGGAGCAAATCTGAGAATTTATAGTTTCTGTATTGAAGACTTTGCTTCCGTCTGGCAGAGGAATTAATGTTCCACGCCGAGAAACAGAGTCAAACGCAGGTCTGCAGCTAGCTAATAGAGCGAGACGAAACTTTAATAGTTCGCTACAGAGGCGCTAGATCTCGATACCAGTCAGTGTTCTTGACGTTTAATGTGATGGACAAGTTTGGCTGCGTTCGTATAGTGTGACAGGCAGAAACTTGTCAATCCTTCTGTAGGTTGTAAAATATCTACTAGGGCAACAATAAGAAATATAAATGACACTGGGAAGGAAATTAAACGCAGAATAAATATGGGAAATGCGTGTTATTATTCGGTTGAGAAGCTTTTGTCATCCAGTCTGCTCTCAAAAAAAGATGAATGTTAGAATTTGTAAAACAGTTATATTACATGTTGTTCTATATGGTTGTGAAACTTGAATTTTCACTTTGCAGAGGAACAGAGGTTAAGGGTGTTTGAGAATAAGGTGCTTAGGAAAATGTTTGGGGCTAAGAGGGATGAAGTTACAGGAGAACGGAAAAAGTTACACAACACAGAACTGCACGCATTGTATTCTTCACCTGACATAGTTAGGAACATTAAATCCAGACATTTGAGATGGGCAGGGCATGTAGCACGTATGGGGGAAACCAGAAATGCATATAGAGTGTTAGTTGGGAGGCCGGAGGGAATAAGACCTTTGGAGAGGCCGACACGTAGATGGGAGGATAATATTGAAATGTATTTGAGGGAGGTGGGATGTGATTGTAGAGACTGGATTAATCTTGCTCAGGATAGGGACCATTGGCGGGCTTATGTGAGGGCGGCAATGAACCTACGGGTTCCTTAAAAGCCATAAGTATTATTATTATTATTATTATTATTATTATTATTATTATTATTATAACTTACTTACTTACTTACTTACTTACTGGCTTTTAAGGAACCCGGAGGTTCATTGCCGCCCTCACATAAGCCCGCCATTGGTCCCTATCCTGAGCAAGATTAATCCAGTCTCTACCATCATATCCCACCTCCCTCAAATCCATTTTAATATTATCTTCCCATCTACGTCTCGGCCTCCCTAAAGGTATTTTTCCCTCCGGTCTCCCAACTAACACACTATATGCATTTCTGGATTCGCCCATACGTGCTACATGCCCTGCCCATATCAAACGTCTAGATTTAATGTTCCTAATTATGTCAGGTGAAGAATACAATGCGTGCAGTTCTGTGTTGTGTAACTTTCTCCATTCTCCTGTAACTTCATCCTTCTTAGCCCCAAATATTTTCCTAAGCACCTTATTCTCAAATGCCCTTGATCTCTGTTCCTCCCTCAAAGTGAGAGTCCAAGTTTCACAACCATAAAGAACAACCGGTAATATAACTGTTTTATAAATTCTAACGTTCAGATTTTTTGACAGCAGACTGGATGATAAAAGCTTCTCAACCGAATAATAACACGCATTTCCCATATTTATTCGGTGTTTAATTTCCTCCCGAGTGTCATTTATATTTGTTACTGTTGCTCCCATGTATTTGAATTTTTTCACCTCTTGGAAGGATAAATTTCCAATTTTTATATTTCCATTTCGTGCAATATCCTCGTCACGAGACATAATCATATACTTAGTCTTTTCGGGATTTACTTCCAAACCTATCTCTTTACTTGCTTCAAGTAAAATTCCCGTGTTTTCCCTAATCGTTTGAGGATTTTCTCGTAACATATTCACTTCATCCGCATAGACAAGCAGCTGATGTAACCCGTTCAATTCCAAACCCTCTCTGTTATCCTGGACTTTCCTAATTTATTTATTTATTTAAATATACATATACAGAATAAAGAATATAATTACAAAACAAACAAGAGAAATAGAAATAAAATAATACAAGCAATATAAAAAGAAGATACAGTAGTATTAACAAAATTTGAGACCGAATGAGCAGCGCTCGTGCTCGGTCGCAGTTCAGATATAATATTAAAATAAAAATAATAATAATATAAATAAATAAGTAAAATAAAATAGGTACTAAAATATAATTACAGCGGCAATGGAATTATATAATATAATATTAACACTAGAGAAGAATAATATCGCACCTGAAAAGTAGGACTAATATATATTTCAAAATTATATAATACAAATATAATATAGGTTGATTAAGTCATACACATAGGCTATAAATTTATTTAATCAAATTGAAGATATTAACACGTTTCTAATTTGGTTGTTATATGTTAGCGGGTTACATGTTAGAAGTTCTGGGTGAAATTTAGTTAAAGCATTGTACAACCGAGGGCCAAAATTTATGCTATGCTTTAGACCAGCAGATGTGAGACATTTAGGTTCTACTAATGTTAAATTAATATTTCGGTTGTGTCATAATTGTGTATCTGTAATACAAACTTATTACGATTTTTATTGAATAATAATAATAGTAATAATAATAATAATAATAATAATAATAATAATAATTTTAGAAAAGCTTCTTTTATTTCACTACCTTATGTCCATGGAAACAATTTGCATATACGAACGTATTTTCAACATCTCATTCATGTCAATGGAAGCCATTGTTTTAGCTGCTACAACATCATAAAGGCTTTTAAAACTATTGTTAACATTGCAACAAGATGTTCATCGGTATCTCACGTTGTTAATTTTCTCCTTTCGAAACCTATGCTTTCTCTGAATGATTTAGTCATATAGGGGAGAGCGGCAAATAAGCAAATGTAACTTCCCACGTTGTATACGCAATTGTGTAGAATTCAAGATTAGAATAACACAGTAGCCTCGATTATGGATCGTTGATCTTCACACACAGCTCCTGCAGGAATTGTAAATAGCAGAATGATTTCCACTGCGTGAGGTAATGTATAACACAATGAACATACAAAATGTTTATCGAAAGATGATCTCTCTTTACTACAGAAATTGTCCACATGAATGATTGGGACAATGGTTAGTGATGCATATATAATACAGAATAATTTACGGTTTCCGAATGAAGCTTTCAAATTATAAACACTAGACTATGTAGATTCTGATGTTTTGATAGAATACTGCCATATTCATACCACTCTGTTTTGATACAAGGTACTTTGCTTTCAAGTTTTTCTCTCCATATTCCAGCCTGCCATTTAGTTCCTTTATGAAGGTAGAAGTGAAGTGTTTCTTAGCCTTACGTACTCAACTTTCATTTGTCCGCTTTTCTTTTGTCTAAAATCTCCATGGTACCACAGCTGACTTTGATATCGCGTTTCCCAGTTTCATGCTATTAGTCCTCTGAGTTTATATTGCGAGCTTCTTTTTTTATTGTCTTGCTCATATGTCTCTGGTTGCCATGGCAGGAATTTACCGCAGTGGTTTCGAATTGATTAAGCAATTTCTTTGTTCTCCGGATCTACAGTTTTAGATTTTAGTCTGTTGCATTTGCTGAAATATCAGCCAGCTGAAAAGAATATTAGAAATAAGAGTTTGGCAAATATACAATGGAGAAATTTTGTAACGAGGAAAAAATAATGACGTAAGCTGTGTATTATCATTGGAATAAAAATAATGTATATGACTTGCAAGGCAAATATGTTGATAAATAACATAATAGTAATATACGTTACAAGAGCGGTATGTTGACGTTTTCATCCGAGAACATGAAAACAAACATACCGCTCGTGTATCGTACATTATTTTGTGCAAAGATCGTTTATTACATACCTGAAAGACGAATTTCTAATTAGTTGCAATGAAATCTCCATGTTGGTTTCTGTTTAATGACGGCAACTTCGGAAAACCAAAATATCTTTCTTCAACTTTGTTGCTATAAAATGTTTTCTGTGTTTACTATACTCCAGCAGGCCGTGATATACGTCTGTCTCTTTTTTTCCCCCAGTCTATAAATGCGAACTTAAAACAAACGGTAAGGTTATGTAATGATTTATTTTTCATTTTAATATTTTAACAATATTATTTATATAACATATTGCAGTAACAACATCGGCATCTGGAATCTTGTTGATTTTTTCACGGCTTCCTTAATGTTACTTGTATCAGGAATGCAATAAGTTTCGTGGAGTAGTAGACTTTACTTAATTTTTGCAAATATTTAAAAACAATAATTAACAGTGCAATTTAGGTGAAATTGCAGTGGTAAGTTTCCAATTTATAATTATTACTATATTGAACGTCTCTAAAAATAATATGTTAAAAGCCTAAAGCAGTAAAATGAATGTCGCGCTTAAGCGGTAAGAAGAGGGAAATTGTTATGTGTGTTACGTTGGGAATACTGAATGTGGAATTTCACACTTACCGCGTATTGGTTCTGTGCGGAAAGCAAGCAAATACTCACGATCTCTCACAAACATATTTTAATTGAAGTAGGCTATTATGTAATAATATATTATACAGGACTAAATGGAAGAGAAGGCCTAATGGCCATAACTACACCAGAATAAATAAACAAATAAATAAATAATAAATAAAAAATGAATTGGTAAGTAAATGAATATAATAAATAAACAAAATATAAATAATTAAATTAATAAGTAAATACATAAATAAACAAATAAATAAATACATAAACATACGAGTATAAATAAATTAGTAAATGAATATAGTAAATAAACAAAAAAATAAATAATTAAATGAATAAGTAAATACATAAATAAACAAATAAATAAATAATTAAATAAATAAATACATAAATATACGAGAACCGTATAAATAAATTAGTAAATGAATATAATAAAGAAACAAAAAATAAATAATTAAGTTAATAAATAAGTGAATAAATAAATAAATGCACAAATAAATAAATGAATAGATAGATAGTTAGGTGAGTAGGTAGTAGATGGATGAATCTATTTGGTTAAATTACGGAGAATCTATTAATATTAATGATACAGCCAGACCTTTCGACATATGACTGGCTGAAATACATACATACATACATATATAATGAAAAAGTATTGATGCCTTCAATTGGATTAAGTAAATTTTTATATACAGGGTGGAAGTGAAATAACCTTTCAGCCTGAAAGGGACGATGGGGTACACGTAAATGAATAGAAAACCTATATTGCGTTTTGTGATTAAATGCACGGTTAATTAGAAAATTAAATTTATTCAAATTATTTTATCCACTGATTACATCCACATTTTAACATTTCTTTGCTGAACGAAATGTTACATTTACGCACATTTAAAGGACAAAACCAAATTTCTTTCAATCATTTATTATGACAATACACACTCTCTTAAATTGACTGAGCATATTGGAAATTAATTCAGTTGCCCTCTCAAAATACACTATATCATATATTTTTTTCTCGAAAAAGAAGCAAAAACGAAAAAAAAAATTGTATTAAACTTTTTGTTTGAAATATCTCAAAGAATAACCTCCTCAAATTAATGACGTTACTTACGGTACACCCTGTATATTTCCAGACCGTATACAATGTCTACGTTGTATGGTGCAGTTACCAAGAATTGTACTAATACCACAGTCTACTATATACAGTCGCGAAGCTTGAGGTGTTTTTTTGCAAATCTCGTGATAAAGCGCCCCAAGCGGTTAGCAACTAGAAACAATAAACTGTCCATGGTCGACTTTGGACTGTGTCGTATTTCTATCGAGTGCTAGCTCGTTGCGTAATTCACATTGATGCTTGTGAAATGTTCGTTATTGGTTGCAATGAAAATGTTAATGGCTAAAATATAATAATTGGAATAATGATATGGGACAAGGAGGAGACGTTTGTAGTGCTATAAATTGTAGCAACAGTAAGAGAAAGAAGCCAGAGTTATCCTTTTTCCGATTTCCGAAAGATTCACAAAGGTTCCTGGGTTTCCACAAGAATGCTGTGCAGAAACAAAACTCTTAATTTTGAAGTTCTCTGTGACTGTTAGAATACATTATATCCTTAAATTTCACAATGAAATGTTTCAGTCTAACCGAAAGGACATTAGATACCGGTTAAAGTTCTGTCACTTAGGCTGCTAAATTTCCAGAGAAATAAAGGTTAGGTCTACTTTTTTTTCAGAGGATAAATTTTTAATTGTAGCTATTAATTTTGTTATTATTTTTATGTGTTATTTTACTAAAGACGTAGAAAAAATTAAGTTTGTTTTAATGAAATTTATTGATCACGTTTTATTTTCAATTCTGGTGGGATTATTATTGCTTAGGCCTACTTTTTTTTTTCAAAGGATATGTTTTTAATTATAGCTGTTAATTTTGTTGTTATTTTTATTTGTTGCTTTACTAGAGACGTAGAAAAAGTCTGTTACAATAAAATTTATTGATCACGTTTTATTTCCAATTCTGGTGTGATTATTATTGCTTAACCTCACCCCGTACGTAAGCCTACACGACAAGTACCGATACACGTAAGTTACTGCATTAATTCATATTTCAATTATTATTGTTGTAAAGGGAAATGCAAATTAATATTTATTGGTTCCATAGTTAATTATCGCTATAATCTTGAATGAGTGAAGCGATTATAGTAAATTTCAGTTCGTTTTGCACAAACAAAAATTATATTAACTTATTTCTTGCGGGTATCTTCGAGTTTATGGCGGAATTTAATATACTTCATTAATATAATAAATTAACTTTATGCATTTAATATTTCAATAATGGAAGGAAGGTGTTAATTTTTCCAAAAGAACACAACGAAAGTGTAACATATTTTGTCGGCTGCTAGGAGAGAGATCTGCGATGATGAGGCGATAGTAGAGATCCTAGTGGTGGGCAACTACCCATGTTTGCATTTTTACTACATATTGAGCTTCGCGACTGTATATAGTAGACTGTGCTAATACGCTATCACCAATTTCCACTACAGTATTAAATTCTATCAATTTCGCGATCTAAAATTCAATGCGACAAGAGAAACAATAATGACCCGTAAATAATATTTTCCGTCACCATAGAAACATGGTTCAAATGCTACTAGATTTGAGTTTTGTATCAGCGTGAAATTTTAAATGAGTTTATTGTATTTATTTTTTATATTATTAAATTATAGAAGTGTAAATAGTGTGTAATACACTTATTGAAGTGTTCATTGCTATCCTCTTGTGATACGCAACATCCGGTAAGCTTTGTGTTACAACCAGTGACACTCGAACATGTAATGAATGCTTTTCAACACAGTTATCTTAATTATAATTTTATTATAAAAATTTCTCTTTTGTTGCAGTTGCATCCAGAAACGGGGAGCTCTAAAGGAATGGTATGTAAAAAACAATATAGTAGCTATAATATTGATTTGAAATTTCCTTGTTTGATGCTTATAAAGATTGTGGGGGGGGATATTAGTAATATGAAGTCTACTTATGTAAAATATGATCGAGCTTTAGTCGTTCCTCTTATAGAATCGATATGGCGTAAATAATCTATATAAGTATTAGTCTATTAATATCCCGAAATCGTGTTACAAAAATTCAACACGTGTTTTACAGTTCCGGATTTATTTATTGTGTTTTTAAAACGTACGGCGTTGTGAAAGCAGTGGGTTGATATAAATGGGTTTTATTAAACAAATCTCGTCTCGTACTTCACTGCTCTTTATCATTTAAGCGTATTTTAACTTCACACTCTGAGGTTGTTAGAGAGCGGAATGATTAATTTCAGACCTACACGAGTCCCTAGATTTGGCACCTATTGTTATTCTAATTACTATTTTTTGTAATAGGAATATACTCTTACTATCTGTGGAATTTCCCCAGAATATTATTCCAAAACTCATTACCGAGTGCAAGTATGCAAAGTATATTGTTTTTAAGGTATTGATATTTACTATCTTTTGCATAGATCTAATAGCAAAACAAGCTGAATTTATTTTGGGGGTAATTTCTTTAATATGATTTTTCCAATTTAACACAGTATCGATTTTTAAGCCAAGAAATTTGGTTGTTGTTGTTTCTAATAGCGATCTATTATTAATTATTGCGCTAGAAATTTGCGACGTTGAATTTGGACAGGATTTAAATTGAATTATGTTAGTTTTGTTACAATTTAATACTAATTTATTGACTGAGAACCAGTCACATATTTTGAGGAGAATTTCCTCTGCTGTAGATTGGAATGTGTTGGAGTTATTGGCTGTAATTACTATACTTGTGTCATCTGCAAATAATATGGGATGACCTGCGTCTTTTATTAGGGGGGCAAGATCATTTATAAACACTAGAAAAAGTAGGGGGCCTAATATTGATCCTTGAGGAATTCCATTATTAATAGTTCGCCATGCCCAGGTAGAATTCATAGTTGTATTGATTTCGAATTTCTGTTTCCTATCTATGAGATATGAGTGAAACCATTGGTGTGCAACACCTTTAATTCCATAATAATCTAATTTGTGATGATAAGACAAAAGCTTGGAGAGTTATTCTTTCATTTAGTAGCTGTTTTGTATGTCAACCGTGTCTCATTGTAACTGTATTAATATAATCATTAGCACTCCAGTACGACTTTAAGCACACCGCGTATACCGTAGTTTGTCGCATAGGTTTTGAATCACCCTGTATATGTAAAGCCGTTGCTCAGAAAATTATAGAAATGAAGATGTAATGTAAGATATCGCCTATGTTTACTTACTTAACCCAAAAGGTTTCACTTTCATATTATCATGAATAATAGTACAGGGACATCATTTTATTTTTACTTCAATTTTTATTGTACCTGAGTTTTGGAATGTACTTCACTCCCACCCCTTCTACTAGTAAACTTCCAACCGTTCACGACACAGAGCCGAGGGCGCGTAAGCAGTACTGAGTTAGCGAGTGTAGTACGTTCCAGAAATATGTTAGCGTTTTCCAGTGACGAAAGAGCTTTCAATATTGAATCATATTTTCGTACAGGTACTGTCGTCTATTTGCCTACGTCGCATCCCGGTTTCCCCCACCTGCTTCTGTTCGCCCCTCTGTTAAGTGTAATAGCTGGGCTATCTTAGCTCTTTTCTGAAAACCTTAATTTCTGTTAGGAATTGGACGTCTACGTAATATTATACAACTGTTTAAAATAACTTAAATAAAAGGGCCTCGTTAAGTAATTAACTGTCATGTGATCCCCCCCCCCCCCTTTCTACGAACCTGCGACAAAACCACTTGGACGGACAGTAGATAGCATTTCTGAGTAATTTTATCTTTCGGATCGGGCAGAAGTGAAGATTGAATTTACACTACGTAAGGTACTCTTTTATAGAGTAGGTACGGAATTATTTCAACATGTGTTACTCGTATGAAGGACGAAACTGGTAATTGGAATTAGGTACAATAGTCTATAGTGCGATAATATACACAAAAGAACTGAAGCCTGTATCGAAATGAACGGCCACCATTTTCAAAAATGTGTTTAAATATCCATATTATGATTATTTTTCAATTTAACTTCATTTTCTATATTGTACGCTAATGTGTTGTAGACAGTATAATATACACTGCATAATGAATACGTCCACATGGACAGCTCAGTTCGTGAGTAAAAACACTCATTGTTAATACTGTACTGTATTTTGATTAAACAAAAATCTAATGAAAATTATCAAACTCAAAATTGCGGTATTTCCAAGTTTACATAAATGGATGAACTACTTTTCTTCCCTCCTATACCTAGTAAAGTGATTTGTATTTTACGCCGGTATCATCGAACTCCAGTCGTGGAAGGAGTAGCAAACGGTGTTTCCTGTTTCAATCGTTAATAGAAAGGTACAGTATAGCCAGGTTAATATTAAAAATGTTAGTAAAAATAAAATGATGTCCCTGTATTAATGTGTATCATTAATGACAAATACTCACACCATGGAATTACCTGTAATATTTCATTTTTAATGGTGATAATGTCAACAAACCTTCTCGAGTTTCGTAATTTTTAATAGACTATTCACAGCTGTACTAAGAATACTACACAACAGAGAATCATATCTGTAAATTCATTAAAATATAAGTTTCGTAATAAGATTTGAAGTTGACAGTAAATTAGACAAATGAAAATCGACACATTGGCATTATGATGTCAGAGAATCTGTTGGCACTGCTGTAGGCATGGCCTCCTTGATCATGTTTATTTTATTGTTTTGTTTTATTCTGAAAAGCTATTAGTGCTCAAAACTGACGGGAGATGGATTTTGGAAAATAGGAAAATTACGTAGGAAAATTGACATTTCACTGAAAACTACTATTTTTCCTCAAATCCTTGGATGGCAAGCTTCAAAATGAGGGATCCTTCATTAAAATTCGTTCAGACGTTTTCCCGTAATTTCCATTACCAGTTCAAATTATATAAATAGATAATCATTAGCACTCCGGTTTGACTTTAAGGACAGCGTGTAGCTTTGTGTAGTACAGAATCTCTTCGTGCGTAGATGTTGGCTCAGCGAACTCGAAGGCTGATGTTTTGAGTGAAAATACACGGATGAAACGACGCTCGCAAGTTAGTGGTCTGCAGGTTTGCCTACGCGTTCGTCTTGTGTTAGTTCGAACAATGAGACCGCATAGTTCGCCTCGCTTCACCCAAGATGCCTCGCGCCCTTTGACCCGGTCGCGTAATGCAGTTGTGATTTTAATGGCCAGCAGCAGCTGCGGACAGTGCAGACAAGACTGCCTGCCTCGTTTAATGACGAATACGGCCGTGACTGAGCTGGGACATTGATCAATGACGGAGCGGATGTAAAATATGCAATCTGCTGTAATATCACAGTCTAGTATATACAGTCGCGAAGCTTGGGGTGATTTTTTGCATTTCTCGCGGTAGTTGCTAGCCTCTTGGAGCGCTGTGAGTACTAGGAACAATAGACTGTGTCACTGCCATCGTGATCTAATACAGGCCGTAAGGCAGATCACGAAGGGCGGCGTTACAACCATATAAATTAATTGGAATGCATAAAGAGTAACATATATATATATATATATATATATATATATATATATAATTTGAACTGGTAATGGAAATTACGGGAAAACAGCTGGACGGATTTTAATAAATGACCCCTCATTTTGAAGCTTGGAACTCAAAGTTTTTCGGAAAAATAGTAGTTTTCAGTGAAATGTCAATTTTTAAACATAATTTTCCTATTTTCCAAAATCCATCTGTCGTCAGTTTTGAGAACTAGCTAATAGCATTCACGGCCGACTTGATATTCCCTTCGCTTTTTTTGTAAAGGAGAAGCGAAGCGAGCATCAAGTAGGCCGTGTTGCATTTCAGAATAAAACAAAACACATAGGCTACGAAGATCATGATCTGCAAGAATGCTGACATATTTAGAGCTCAAATTAAATTGGTTATTAAAAACTTAACTTACTAAAAATTCTGTGGTGTGTAATTTTCTGGGTACAGCTGTATATTGGATATCAAAAACTACAAAACTTGAGGTGGTTTGATGATATTATTACCATTAGAAATGAAATATTATTGTAGTTAATGCCATGATGTGACTATTTTTCATTAATTATATATATATATATATATATATATATATATATATATATATATTAATGCTATATTTATGATATGAAAGTGAAACGTTTTGGGGTTATGTAAGTAGATGTAGAGAATAACTTAAATTAGATTTTGATTTCTATATTTTACTGAGTGGCGGCTATATATTATATATAGTATATGTTACTGAAAACTATAAAACTTACGTAAGATAATAATATTATTAAAAATCAAATATTTTTACAATTATTAATCAAGTGGGGTTGGGTTTTTTTCATATATTTAATGACGGTGTGGTGTAGATATTTATATGCGTGGTTCTCTTCAGTATTGGCTCGAGAGAGAATCTTTCATTGTTATGGAAGCAAATAACTTTCCGAATGTCTGGTATTCTTCATTGAAAATAAATCTGAAAAATGTTTATTTGAACGTCTAATGAACTTAGTTTGCAGCATTTGCTGCACAAGTCACTAGTATATATATATATATATATATATAATTTGAACTGGTAATGGAAATTACGGGAAAACGGCTGAACGGATTTTAATGAGTGGCCCCTCATTTTCATGCCTGGCATCCAAAGTTTTTCGGAAAAGTAGTAGTTTTCAGTGAAATGTCAATTTTCCTACATAATTTTCCTACTTTCCAAAATCCATCTGTTGTCAGTTTTGAGAACTAATTTTATCGAATCACGGCCGACTTGATTCAATTTCAGAACAAAACACACACTACAATAAACAATAGGTTATTACACGAAGGCCATGACCTGCAGGATTGCCGACATATTTAGAGCTCAATTCAATTTGTTATTAAAAACTTATTCTGCAGTGTATAATTTTCTAAGTGCAGCTGTGTATTGGATATTCAAATCTACGAAACTTGAGGTGGTTTGATGACATTATTGCCATTAGAAATTAAATATTATTATAGTTAATATCATGATGCATCTATTTTTCATTAATTGTACATAATATTGATGCTATATTGATGACATGAAAGTGAAACGTTTTGTGGTTATGTAAGTAAATGTAGAGAATATCTTAATTTAGATATTCATTTCTATAATTTACTGAGTGCCTGTTATATATAACTACAAAACTTAAGTAAGATAATAATATTGTTATTAAAAATTAGATATTTTTATACTTATTAACCCAGCGGGGTTGGGTCTTTTTCATATACTTAATGGCGGAGTAGTGTAGATATTGATATGTGTCGTTGTCTTCAGTATTGGCTCGAGAGAGCGCAAAAATTACAGTTCCTAAGGAAAGATCAAAAGGTATTACTTACTGATAAAATAAGAGGCCTAGAAAATTTTGTAGTCTCCAGATCATTTCAGCAAGATCTCTTAGTAGGATAAAATGATTTTACGCTCTACATTTCAAGTTCTACATGCAGCTGCTATACGAAAATGCTATTGTTCGAAAGCTTAACAAACCTGACATTTTTTTTTTAATTTTTGCCTACAATCCACAATGAACTGAAATAGCTACTGCTGTCGTCCTGACATTGATACTTAGTTTTCGCGTTGAAACTCAAAACTGAAGTTGGATAGTTCAAGAAAAAGTATTTGTCCTAAAAAAATCCATTCAGAGGGAGTATGTTTCATCATTATGGAAGCAAATAACTATCAAAAAGACAAGTATTGTTCATTGAAAATAAATCTGAAAAATTTTTATTTGAACGTCTAACGAACTTAGTTTGCAGCAGCATTTGCTGCACAAGCCACTAGTTTTAATTATAAAATGTAGTGTAATTGATTTAAAAAAATTTAAAACAATGATTAGGGGACACTTCAGACATAATTCCTTGCGAGTTAAGGTGTAACATTATTTTTGGTTTGAAAATTACGTTCTTCGTATGTGTATAGACCTACCTGCCTTTATTTCGATTAAATATTGCGAAATTATTGTACATTCATTTATGCACGATTCAATAATTTTCAGTTACACCGCACGGATATTTAGATATGTTGAAATTATAGGTTATATTTACTGTACCAGTTGCCCCTTTCTGTCTAATTTTAGTGGTCTCCAATGTCCTGTCACTACATATGTATGTTATGTCATATGGAAATTATAGGTTATGTTTACTATATTTAACTTATATTTCTGTATTCGCAATTATACATTATAGTTAAACATAATGTCATGTATGACATCCGTCACATTATGTTTGTCTGTATTTTAATACTGTACTGAATTATTGTATTTATCTACTACCTAAGAGACGAAGTAACATAATCGTAACAATTTCATAGGAGTGGTATGGTAAATTTCCTGTCTACAATTAAGGAAGGTTGATGTGCTAAATTGAAATCACAATATAAATTCGTTTTTATTGAACCTCAAAATAACTTCCATTCTAAACTTAAAATGTTGACGCGAACAGATTATGTTAACATGTAAAATTCTCTTCACATTAAAATAACACAGTTTTGTAATTATTTCTGCAACATATTATGCAACAAGAAGTAAAGGGAACTTATGGACACATTACATTAAATAAAACTTAGCTATGACACGCAATAAAGTTATAATATAATAATTCACTGAGCTCCATACACTGAAATAGAAAACCCGAACATACATTACGGCCTGGTCTAGATCGAAAAGGCATTGACTGTGCCGTATTTCGCTTTTTTGTGAAAAGTTGTGTAAACTGTGAAATGTTCTTTATCGGTTGTAATAACTGTAAATGGCTAAAATACAATAATTTTAGTAATAATATGGGACAAGGAGACGTTTGTTGCATTATAAATTCTAAGAAAAAGAGGTCAGAATTATCCTTCTTCCGAAAGATGCAGGAAGGTGAGTTTATAAAATATAACATATACTTTATGAAAATAATATCTAAACCTTATGTATTTCGTATTTCAATAGTGGAAGGAAGGTGTTAATTTTTCAAAAGAACACGATATCAAAAGTACAATACATTTTATCGTGTGCTAGGGAAAGAGTCTGTGATGAGGCGATAGTAGCGATCCTGGTGGCTAGCAACTATCTATGGGTGCATATTTGAAATGTCTATGTTTGCATATTTAGTAAGTATTGAGCTTCGTGACTGTATATACTAGACTGTGGTAATATCAAGTACTGACGACGAGAATGTTGGGGAAGGTTCCTCGAGATACCGGTACTTCTGTTTTCCTGTCATCACTCCGCCATTTCTATGTAATTCCCAGTGATATAGTGCCCATGATCATCATATCCATCATCGTCGTCGTCGTCGTCATCATCATCATCATCATCATCAATAACTTCACGTACCTGAAAAGACAAAGTATACGATTATGTCTCGTGACCAGAACATAGTACGAAATGGAAATATAAAAACTGGAAATTTATCCTTTGAAGAAGTGGAAAAATTCAAATATCTGGGAGCAACAGTAACGGTCAAGTTTCGGTCCCCAACGGCCAATTCCAACGGACTCCTAACGAATATTCACACGTTTATCACTGGGATTGTGGCGCTGGAAATCAATTTAGAACACTTTTATCTCAGCCACGACACAGTTCAATTTTTATTGTACAATATAAATGCAATTATCACTACAACGACACAATAATTCTTGCAGATAACACAGAAACAACTTCAGAATCGTAATTAACAGTCGCAGTTTCACTTCACTTCCACGAGATGACTCTTGAGTTCCAGCCTATAGGCGTAGCAGGGATGCCAATATCGGCAAATGAAATGAAACTGTGCGGAATTTTACAACAGGTGTGCTAAACGTTAGGGATATTACAATAGGTGTGTAGCACGTTAGGTTAGGTTAGGTGTGTAAGATAATATGAATGGTTACCACAGTTGGCTACACTGCAATAATTCTGCCACTCCACCTAAAATAACGTCACAACGACGGAATATGGCCGCCTTCTTCAAGTACGACGATTTTCCTATATAAGTAAGGAACCTATTTAGGGCGGGTTGTGTGGGACCACAGCTCTCCCAGTGATCACATCGAGTTTCTACTACTCCACACTGCAAAACTGAGGTTTTTAATTCCCTGTAGTGGCAATACATGACTGAAACTAATAAATATAAATGACATCTTCCTTGAAAGAGAGACATTTACAATTAAAACAGAACTGCAATTGTACAAATCACGTACTGGCGCCCTGTAGACCTGGTCCTTAACAAACCCCCACAGGAAAAAATCAGGTGGTGTTAGATCTGGTGATCTGGCAGGCCATGTGATGTACGGTGATCCTCTTCCGATCCATCTTGCAGGGAATTGTTCGTCTAAGAATGTGCGAACCATGTTGGCAAAGTGTGATGGAGCCCCATCTTGCTGGAAAATTGCTCCATCTGGGAGTTGTGGCACAGCATACAGTTGCAACATATCCAGGTACGTGTTTGCAGTGACTGTCTTTTCAGCAAAGAAATAGGGACCAATGATTCTGTCACGCATGATCCCACACCAAACATTCCATTTAGGGGAATCCCGTTGGTGTTCAATTACGACACTTGGATTTTCCGACCCCCAGATGCGACAATTGTGTCGGTTTACTTTTCCACTGACGTGGAAGGTTGCCTCATCTGAGAAACAGACTCGAGTTAGAAATGTGTCGTCATCGTCCACTTTATCCAACATTGTTTCTGCAAAGCGTTTTCGTTCCAGTTTATCATTCGGCGTAATCATCTGATGAAGTTGCAGCTTGTACGCTCACAAACGCAATCTTTTATGGAGCACTGTATGCACTGTTGTTGGTGGGATGTTCAACTGCACACTAGCCTGTCGAATGGATTTCCGCGGGCTTCTCTGAAATGCCTCGCGAATGCGTTCGACATTTTCGTCAGACACTTTACGCTTGGAATGTTTACCTGCATTAGACAACAAACTTCCTGTTTCTCTGAGCTGCCTATCCCATTTCATTATTGAGACGTACGTCGGTACAGCTTCCCTCGGTCTAAGATTGTACTGACGGCGAAACAAGCGCTGTACACGAATTATGGATCTATGTTCTGCTAATGACAGCACACAAAAGGCTTTCTGCTGTGGCGTCCACATGCTGACTGACTAAAGATACGATACGAATTCTCTTATTTAATGATCTGCGCATGCGTGAGTCTTCTAAAAATAAGTAACAACAATGGATTAAAACTTCCCAATTTCCTCTTTACAATGGTACCAATCTTAACCCATTTGCATGCATTGTTATGAAATTATAACTATTTCTTTTATTATACTTATAAGCGGAACACGGTGTATACAGGGACATCATTTTATTTTTACTTCAATTTTTATTGTACCTGAGTTTTTGAATGTACTTCACTCCCACCCCTTCTACTAATGAAGTTTCAACTGTTTTCCAGACAGAATCAAGGCCGCTTATAGTGAACAGCACTGAGTTACTGAGTATAGTACGTTCCAGAAATATGTTCGCGTTTTCCAGTGACGAAAGAACTTTCAATATTGAATCATATTTTCGCACAGGTACTGTCCGTTTGCCTACGTCGCATCCCGATTTCCCCCACCTGCTTCTGCTCGCCCCTCTGTAAAAGCTGGGCTGTCTTAGCTCTTTTCTGAAAACATTAATTTCTGTTAGGAATTGGACGTCTACGTAATATTATACAAGCGTTTAAAATAACTTAAATAAAAGGGCCTCGTTAAGTAATTAACTGTCACGTGATTTCCCTCCTTTCTACGATCCTGCGGCATAACCACTTGGACGGACAGTAGATAGCATGTCTGAGTAATTTTATCTGTGCGGGTCGGGCAGAAGTGAAGATTGAATTTACAGTACGTAAGGTACTCTTTTATAGAGTAGGTACAGAATTATTTCAACATGAGTTATTGGTACGAAGGACGAAACTGGTAATTGGAATTACGTACAATAGTCTATAGTGCGATAATATGCACATTAGAACTGAAGCCTGTATCGAAATGAACGGCCACCATTTTAAAAAATGTGTTTAAATATCCATATTATGATTATTTTTCAATTTAACTTCTTTCTCTATATTGTACGCTAATGTGCTGTAGACAGTATAATATACACTGCATAATGAATACGTCCACATGGACAGCTGAGTTCGTGAGTAAAAACACTCATTGTTAATACTATACTGTATTTTGATTAAACAAAAACCCAATGAAAATTATCGAACTCAAAATCGCGATATTTCCTAGTTTACGTAAATGGATGAAGTACTTTTCTTCCCTCCTATACCTAGTAAAGTGATGTGTTTGTGTTTTACGCCAGTATCATCGAACTCCAGTTGTGGAAGAGGGTAGCGAACGGGTTTTCCGGTTCTCTAAAGGTATAGCCAGGTTAATATTAAAAATGTTAGTAAAAATAAAATGATGTCCCTGTATTACTAAATTAAATTATTTAAATGTCAAGTTCTATGAAACTATATTTCGATGGTGTTTGGGTAAAGGGTGGTAAGTCATAAAAATGAGTTTTGAATTAAATGAAAATTAGACATTGAACCTTTATTGCAAATAATTTTCTACGAAAATAGAATGCATCAAATGCTGGTATTCTTTTGTTTTTTTGGAGTTCCACTTATAGAATTTAACTTCTGTATTTCCTTAGGGAACAAAACTCCATTTGCAAAAAAAAAAAAAAAAAGACAACCCCCTTTACCCGAACAACATCGAATTAACAATTTAAATTGTTAATACTTACACTGCAGCACCATCGTGGTATGGAGCGTTTTGATTGGATAGTAAACATTCAATAACGATTTCAAATTTCGAGTTGCAAACGCCAAACTGTAGCTGGTTTAATTGAACATACGGCGCGGTGTGTACTAACTCAGCGATGTGTCTTTGAAGCACTTCGAAGCCATGTCCTTCGAACTCGCAGCAGCAGTGGTTTCAGATGCACGGCGTGGAATTTACCTTTGTTCTCGCAGCCCTTACTGGAGTCATCAGCACTGTGAATATGCATCATTCGTAATTTCCCTGAACTCTGCAGTATTATGTATTTTGGTTTCATATTCATGCTCGCCCAGGGTTTGAGTCAACTGCTTGATGGTGTCAGCTAATTTGAAGTGCCATCCTTTCTATGGACGGCATTGTGTATGCAAATGTTTACTCTATGGCAGGGATTTTCAGACGTTGGCTCACTGGCAGCAGTGGTAGCAGCTACTGCAAAATGGCACACGTTTGTTACGTCACAATGTAGGTATCGTGGCTAACGAGAAAGACAGGCTAGGCGTGACGTCACATTCTTAGTCATAACGCGGCCAACATTGAACAAATTTATATATAAATGCACGTTTAACAGGAGTTTACTATAGCAATTTTTTGTTTTTAGAACTTTGAACATGTATTTATATTAGACGATTGTCAAGATGGACATGACTAAACCTTGATAACCACCCTTTTCCCTTCCCATTCCTTCCCATTTCCTTTTCCTTTCCTCTTCCCTTTTCATTCCTTCCCATTTCCTTTTCCATTCCCTTTCCTCTTTCCATCCCTTCCCATTTCGTCCCTTTTCCTTTCCTTTTCCACTTCCTCTCCTCTCCCATCCCTTCCCTTTCCCTTTATTCTTTCCTTTCCATTCCTTCCCTTTCCCTTTATCTTTCCCTTCCCATTTCCTTTTCCATTCCCTTTCCCCTTCCCATCCCTTCCCATTCGTTCCCTTTTCCTTTTCTTTTCTTTTTCCTTTTACACTTCCCGTCCCATCCCTTCCCTTTCCCTTTATCCTTCCCTTCCCATTTCCATTCCCTTTTCCCTTCCCATCCCTTCCCTTTTCCTTTTCTTTTCCTTTTCCACTTCCCGTCCCATCCCTTTCCTTTCTCTTTACCCTTCCCAACCCTTCCCATTTCTTCCCTTTTCCTTTCCTTTTCCACTTTCCGTCCCATTCCTTTCCTTTCCCTTTATCCTTCCCTTCGCATCTCTTTCCATTTCTTCCCTTTTCCTTTCCTTTTCCACTTCCCGTCCCGTCCCATCCCTTTCCTTTCTCTTTCCCCTTCCCATCCCTACCCATTTCTTTCCTTTCCTTTTCCCTTTCGAGTTCCCTTTTCGTCCTTCCCTTTCCCTTATCCTTCCCTTCTCATTTCCTTTTCCATTCTCTTCCCATCACTTCCCCTCCCATCCCTTCCCTTTCCCTTATCCTTCCCTTTCCATTCCGTCTCTTTTCCTTTTCCTTTTCCTTTCCACTTCCCTTTTCATCCCTTTCCTTTCCCTTATCCTTCCCTTCCGATTTCCTTTTCCATTCCCTTTCCCCTTCTCATTCCTTCCCATTTCTTCCCTTTTCCTTTCCTTTTCCACTTCCCATCCCATCCCTTGACTTTCCCTTTATCCTTCCCTTCCCTTCCCATTCCTTCCCTTTTCCTTTTCTTTTCCTTTTCCACTTCCCGTCCCATCCCTTCCCTTTCCCTTTACCCTTCCCTTCCCATTACTTCCCTTCCCTTTTCCCTTGCCCTTGCACCGGAACCCAAACCTGACGGCAGGAAGGCAGTTACTGTCGTCAGTCTCGTCTGCTTTGCTGTTGTCTGTCTCTTAAACAAATCTTAACCAGTTTTAACACTAGAAAGAGACGCTTCGAACACTCACACTGCGCTTATTTATTTCCACAACGTTTCGCAGCACTGAACACTTTCATTGAACACCTGATGTTCAGATGTTAAATATTTTCATAGTTTCCAAGAATACAGTAGGTCATGATATTGCGTGATGGCTGTGCGATCAATTAAATATATGTTTATATTATTGATTAATATATTCCCCGAATAGTTTCATTGAAATATCATCTTTTGGATAATTCACTATTTGAAAGTACCTAGTTCAAAATAAAATGTTATAACATAAAAAATTTGTTTAATTTTGCTGTTTCACTGATCATAATTTCTACAGCTACTGTCAAATGTTTACGTATGAATTTCATATTGCAGGAGGCCAAGGCCATAGTAGACCTATAAATAATAGGAATTTAGTAACTTAAATATTCTATTAATTATTTATTAATAGGAGTAATGTAATTATTGCATATATTGTTTTTATTTATTATTTATTTTTGTTCGCGAAATGCGTGCTGGCGAATATTTTCAACAAGTGAGGACTCTTGTGATATTACCTGTAAAATCTCGATCCTCCAACACTGTATGAAGCTCTTCCATTGAATAATCGGCTGTATGTGCTGACGCATAATCCTGTTGGAAAAGTACGAATGTACGTTTCCTTTCCATTAATTCACTGGAATTCTTTTTTTTTTTTTTTTGTAAGTAAATAACGTTTGTGTGAGATCGTGGGTATTTGCTTGTTTTCCGCACAGAACCAATACGCGGTAAGTGTGAAATACCACATTCAGTATTCCCAACATAACACACATAACAATTTCCCTATTCTTACCGCTTAAGCGTCATATTCATTTTACTGCTTTAGGCTTTTAACATATTATTTTTAAAGACGTTCAATATAGTAATAATTATAAATTGGAAACTTACCACTGCAATTGCACTGATTATTGTTTTTAAATATTTGCAAAACTTAAGTAAACTCTACAACACCACAAAAGTTACTGCATTTGTAATGCAAGTAACATTAAGGAAGCCATGAAAAAATCAACAAGATTCCAGACTCATCATAGACTGGGGAAAAAAAAAAGACAGACGTAT
Organism: Periplaneta americana; assembly: GCF_040183065.1. Taxonomy (NCBI): domain Eukaryota; kingdom Metazoa; phylum Arthropoda; class Insecta; order Blattodea; family Blattidae; genus Periplaneta; species Periplaneta americana. Next base: position 157,513,581 of record NC_091130.1, read on the forward strand.
ATTACGGCCTGCTGGAGTATAGTAAACACAGAAAACATTTTATAGAAACAATGTTGAAGATAGATATATTTGTTTTTCAAAGTTGCCGTCATTGAACAGAAACCAAGGTGGAGATTTCATTGCAACTAATTAGAAATTCCTCTTTCAGGTATGTAATAAACGATCTTCGCTCAAAATAATGTACGATACACGAGCGGTATGTTTGTTTTCATGTTCTCGGAAATTAAAAAAGCTCAACTACGTTTCGCTTTTTCAATCTTTTCCTCGAACATGAAAACGTCAACATACCGCTCTTGTAACGCATATTACTCTTTTATTATAACTCCTATCTAGTAATAGTTTTCATTCATGCTCTTAATTTGTCCATTGTATAATAACCGATACTGTTTTCGTAATCAGCGTGTGGAATCCTGCTCAGCGATAATGGGAGGTAATTTGCACACCCAGTAGCTTTCTTACTCTAGTGTTGACAAAGAACGCGTTTGTTGTACTCGTAGCTCCAACGATAAGGGAACTGCCTCGTAGTGATATAGCAATCTTTTTTTTCAGCCTGTAGTTTCCTAGCAACCAACTCTTTCATTTTCCCATCGTATTGCCCTATAATACTATGATACCCGGTCGGATGATAGTCTCTTATTTCACTAAGATATCACTAAGGCCAGACTGAAATTTTTAGTGCAGCTTTTTCAAGTCTTTACCTTACACAACGGGGAAATTATGTAAGTGCAAGTATGCACCGTGTCATGCAGTCATTCTCCACGATATTTGCTTGGCACTTCGAAAGTTGTTGAATGCTTAAGAAGCGTAAAGGGATCCCACTAGCGAGCAATTTCTGTGAGATTTAAGTCGAGACGTTCTATAATGGGCAGCGTTGGTGGTGTGCCAACATGGCGCTCATCGTAAACTTTTATGCATGTTGATATGCAGGCTATTGATTTCGAATACCATCATAATACGCCATCAAGCACAGCTTCCGAGGCTTTCAAGACTGCCATCAGCCATTCATGTTGTTAAACTCAATGGTCGAGTAGCGCCATATTGTGGCGCATTTCAATGAACATTTTCTGCTACAGGGTTTCCGATATATCTACGAAACGACAGAGCGGAATGAAGGATTGTAAATAAACGTGGTTAACAGCGATTTTAATATATGTAAGGTTACTCAAAAGTAAGTTCCCATTTTGTCAAAGTTTGATTCCACAGAAATAAAACCACCAATTTGTACGTAAAGAAACAAGAAACCTTGGAAGACCACAGAAGAAAATTCTTGGTCTCATATGAGACCGAAACGGGCCAATCTGTAGGCCAATTCCTTGGAAGTTACATGAAGGTGATGATGATGATAATGATGATATATTAATTTTGTTAAAAAAATTACAGACCTGATGAAAAAAATAATCAAAGACCTAGACATCTGGTTGAACGTACCAGCGCTCTTACCAACTGAGCTACCCGGGACCTCTACTCGACACCGTGGTCACGGGATCGATACCCGGCCCCGGAACAATTTTTCCCTTGAAATTATTCAAATCTGCGTTACAGGGAGCTTTACCTGAAAGACTAGATTTGCAAAGGCCTAGACTAACAAGCATCCTTTACATTACAATACAAATTTGACGTAAAAATTAAAACCTGTAGTGAAAAAATTTTAACGTTTTTGTTATGTTAAAATGTAATCAGTCATAAATATGAAATTTTATTTGTTGATTCTATGTTAATAAACAAAAATTAGTTTAAATTAGACGGTCCAAAAATGACGCGCTATTTGATATTAGGATCAGAATATGGTCACAGTCTAGTACAGTGGCCATCAACACTCGCTGTAATGTGCAAAGGGTAAGCGGAGCCGTCTCGTGTGGACCGTCGTGCAGCAGGAAGAGTTAGAGAGCATACCCGCTAGCAGCTACGAGTGCACCATAGTACACTGTTCTCCGCGGGTAATAGACGCTAGCCACAGAGTGCTCTGTGCTGACGATCGCTGGTCTAGTATATACAGTCACGAAGCTTGAGTTGATGAGGGAATTAGGAACAATAGACTGTGCAGGTACCATTTCGCATTGTCTGTGATGAGGCGATAGAAGCGATCCTAGTGGTTAGCAACTATACTAGACTGTGATATGGTTTCATATTAGACTCTGATATTACTTAAAAGAATTAATTTTTAGGTTAGATTCACCGCCAATGACATCAATATAAAAGATTCTTCATAGGTACTGTTCTCTGCCTCTCACTGGTATTTCTTAAACCGTGACGGACTGCAAAGAAAACAATTAACGCAGGGATCTTAATATCATATTTTATTGTGTATTATTCTGTGTCTCAGTGAAACGTACAGCAGAGTCCGTATAGGTCAGTTTCTATCAGATGCTTTTCCAATTCACTGTGGACTAAAGCAGGGAGATGCACTATCACCTTTACTTTTTAACTTTGCTCTAGAGTATGCCATTAGGAAAGTCCAGGATAACAGAGAGGGTTTGGAATTGAACGGGTTACATCAGCTGCTTGTCTATGCGGATGACATGAATATGTTAGGAGAAAATCCACAAACGATTAGGGAAAATACGGAAATTTTACTTGAAGCAAGTAAAGCGATCGGTTTGGAAGTAAATCCCGAAAAGACAAATTATATGATTATGTCTCGTGACCAGAATATTGTACGAAATGGAAATATAAAAATTGGAGATTTATCCTTCGAAGAGGTGGAAATATTCAAATATCTTGGAGCAACACTAACAAATATAAATGACACTCGGGAGGAAATTAAACGCAGAATAAATATGGGAAATGCCTGTTATTATTCGGTTGAGAAGCTTTTATCATCTAGTCTGCTGTCAAAAAATATGAAAGTTAGAATTTATAAAACAGTTATATTACTGGTTGTTCTGTATGGTTGTGAAACTTGGACTCTCACTATGAGAGAGGAACATAGGTTAAGGGTGTTTGAGAATAAGGTGCTTAGGAAAATATTTGGGGCTAAGCGGGATGAAGTTACAGGAGAATGGAGAAAGTTACACAACGCAGAACTGCACGCATTGTATTCTTCACCTGACATAATTAGGAACATTAAATCCAGACGTTTGAGATGGGCAGGGCATGTAGCACGTATGGGCGAATCCAGAAATGCATATAGAGTGTTAGTTAGGAGGCCAGAGGGAAAAAGACCTTTGGGAAGGCCGAGATGTAGATGGGAGGATAATATTAAAATGGATTTGAGTGAGGTGGGATATGATGATAGAGAATGGATTAATCTTGCTCAGAATAGGGACCAATGGCGGGCTTATGTGAGGGCGGGAATGAACCTGCGGGTTCCTTAAAGCCAGTAATAAGTAAGTAAGTACTAATAATTAATACTAACAATAATTTATAATAATAATAATAATAATAATAATAATAATAATAATAATAACAACAGGGAACATCCTAAGTTAAATGAAGCACGATCACTTAAAATAACATTTAAAGTAAATCTAATTTGTCTCTTAAACCTAAGTTCGAACTAAAACCCACGAGTATGATATGTTCATATCTGCATAAGTACCTTTCAACACTACACTCATTTCGCTGTCAACTCACTCACTGCACTGGAACTACGACACATTTCACTGGTTGTATCCTGAGTTCACTAACACTTCAAAAACATTTCACTGTTCAAATCTTTGCACTGCCACTATAAACTATAAAGCTTCACTGACAGGAACACGTTTCACTTACACAACACACTTCACTGACACAATACACTTCACTTACACAACACACTTCTTCACTGATACAACACTTCAATAACAAAACATCAATTACATCCTTTAAATACTGTGTATAATTACCGTCTATTAGTAAAGTCCTTAAGCGTATTTTTAAATACATTTTTGGTTGTTGGTAAAGCCTTTAGTAAGTCTGCAGATAAAGCATTCCAGTCCCTGATATCAGCCAGAACCTCAGTCAGAGGTAAAATGTTAGCGTTACATCATAAAACACACACAGAATATATTAATTTCAATGAAAACATTACACTCCGGTGGGAACAGGAGATCTTGGAAGACCAGTGAAGAAACTTATCATAATATGAGACCGAAACAGGCCAATCTGAAGGCCAACTCCCTGACGCTACATGATGATAATGATGATATATTAATTTTGTTAAAATGTTATAAACCTAATGAAAAAACAAACAAAGGCCTAGACTAACAAACATCCTTTATTTTGAATAATTTCGAGGGAAAAATTGTTCCGGAGCCGGGTATCGAACCCGGGACCTTTGGTTTAACATACCAACGCTCTACCACTGAGCTACCCGGGAACTCTAACCGACACCGATCCAATTTTTCCCTCTATATCCACAGACCTCCTTTATATTATAATAAAAATTTGACGTAGAAAATTAAAATCTGTAGTGAAAAAATTTTAATGTATTTGTTATGTTAAAATGTAATCAGTTATAAATATGAAATTTTATTTGTTGATTCTATGGTTATAAACGAAAATTAGTTTAAAATATAGGGTCCAAAAATGACGCACTATTTTATATTAGGACCAGAATTATGGTCACAGTCTAGTTTATACAGTCACGAAGCTTGAGTTTATGAGGGTACTAGGAACAATACAATATGCAGGTACTATTTCGCATTGTCTGTGATTAGGCGATAGTAGCGATCCTAGTGGTTAGCAACTATTGTAGATGCATATTCCTACGTATTGAGCTTCGTGACTATATATAGTAGACTGTGATATGGTTTCATATTAGACTCTTATATTACTTAAAAGAATTAATTTTTAGGTTAGATTCACCGCCAATAAATGCAAAATAAAAGATTCTTCATAGGTACTGTGCTCTGTCTCTCACTGGTATTTCTTAAACCGTGACGGACTGCAAAGAAAACAATTAACTCAGTGATCTTAATATTATATTTTGTTGTGTATTATTTTGTAATTTACTACCTTAAATCTATTACAGTATTTTCTTACCAATTTCTTTTACGTTACACTGTTATATTACAATTATAAAATTGTAGCATGAATTAAAATGTTATCCAATATTTAAGGGTTACAAATAATTGTTTTATTTTTTCCAACAAACCTCGCTATTGTTTAGTTCTTAAATTTACTATATTTAAATCTTATGAACTTATTATTATTATTATTATTAATTACTTACTTACAAATGGCTTTTAAGGAACCCGCAGCTTCATTGCCGCCCTCACATAAGCCCGCCATTCGTCCCTATCCTGGGCAAGATTAATCCATTCTCTATCATCATATCCCACCTCCCTCAAATCCATTTTAATATTACCCTCCTATCTACGTCTCGGCCTCCTCAAAGCTTATACTATTATTATTATTATTATTATTATTATTAATTACTTACAAATGGCTTTTAAGGAACCCAGAGGTTCATTGCCGCCCTCACATAAACCCGCCATCGGTTCCTATCCTTTGCAAGACTAATCCAGTCTCTATCATCATAGCCCACCTCCCTCAAATCCATTTTAATATTATTCCCCCATCTACGTCTCGGCCTCCTCAAAGGTTATATTATTATTATTATTATTAGACTATTATTATTATTATTATTATTATTATTATTATTATTATTATTATTATTATTATTAGCTATTCGCTCTGAAAATCTGCAGGGTTATTTCACTGCCACCCTGTATATAAACTTGTTAAAATATTGACCATGTTACAACTAAGAATGTGACGTCACGCCGTAGCCTGTCTTTCTCGTTAGCCACGATATTTATTATGTGACGTAAGCAAAATTGTGAAGGAATTTAAAGAAATTGAATTGTCATTTACTTACGCGAAATGAGTAGCGTGTATGCATTTCATTAGAAATCATGACGTGTGCAGTAAATGCCACACTATGGATACTGGATTCAAAGTTGAAAGGTCGATCTGGAATCTAGGAGCACGAAGAAAATTATGGAAGCAATCTACGAGACTTATGAGTCTGTGCCTGTCTGCAATATCTCATTACAGGACTTTTTCCGTGTAATTAAAATGGTTCCGTCCATGTTTGCACTATAGGAAATGGGATTTAGCGCTGCCCATCGCTTTGTTCTCTGCCAATACACAACATCGTGTTTTGTGACGTTGAAAGCGTTAGCCTTAGGCACGGGCGGTGTTTCTATCACGTTGTGCACCCCTTGTTTACTTCTCTGCGGTTTATGAGTTCCAATTATTGTAGAGCAAATATTGCTAATCGTTTCTTTCTCATGAAATAACTTCCATATAAATGAGAGCATGGAGAACTAAACTTCACTTTTGAGTATGAAAATGCAGATAGTATAAAGAGCTAAACTTCACTTTTTAAGTAAGAAAATGCAGATAGTATAAACAGCTAAACTTCACTTTTTAAGTATGAAAATGCAGATAGTATAAAGAGCTAAACTTCACTTTTTAAGTATGAAAATGCAGATAGTATAAAGAGCTAAACTTCACTTTTTAAGTATGAAAATGCAGATAGTATAAAGAGCTAAACTTCACTTTTTAAGTATGAAAATGCAGATAGTATAAAGAGCTAAACTTCACTTTTTAAGTATGAAAATGCAGATAGTATAAAGAGCTAAACTTCACTTTTTAAGTATGAAAATGCAGATGGTATAAAGAGCTAAACTTCACTTTTTAAGTACGAAAATGCAGATAGTATAAAGAGCTAAACTTCACTTTTTAAGTACGAAAATGCAGATAGTATAAAGAGCTAAACTTCACTTTTTAAGTATGAAAATGCAGATAGTATAAAGAGCTAAACTTCACTTTTTAAGTATGAAAATGCAGATAGTATAAAGAGCTAAACTTCATTTTTTAAGTATGAAAATGCAGATAGTATAAAGAGCTAAACTTCACTTTTTAAGTATGAAAATGCAGATAGTATAAAGAGCTAAACTTCACTTTTTAAGTATGAAAATGCAGATAGTATAAAGAGCTAAACTTCACTTTTTAAGTACGAAAATGCTGATAGTATAAAGAGCTAAACTTCACTTTTTAAGTATGAAAATGCAGATAGTATAAAGAGCTAAACTTCACTTTTGAGTATGAAAATGCAGATAGTATAAAGAGCTAAACTTCACTTTTTAAGTATGAAAATGCAGATAGTATAAAGAGCTAAACTTCACTTTTTTAAGTATGAAAATGCAGATAGTATAAAGAGCTAAACTTCACTTTTTAAGTATGAAAATGCAGATAGTATAAAGAGCTAAACTTCACTTTTTAAGTATGAAAATGCAGATAGTATAAAGAGCTAAACTTCACTTTTTAAGTACGAAAATGCTGATAGTATAAAGAGCTAAACTTCACTTTTTAAGTATGAAAATGCAGATAGTATAAAGAGCTAAACTTCACTTTTGAGTATGAAAATGCAGATAGTATAAAGAGCTAAACTTCACTTTTTAAGTATGAAAATGCTTATCTTCGAGCGCGACATGAAATTCGTTTACATCGCAGAATTGTCTGCCTTCCTCGTATGTTTCATTTCTCCAGAGTGTGTTCGTGGATGTATAAAGTTTGCGCCTGTCGTAAGTTACGAGACTCGTGAATACGTAACATTAATGCTTTGCACTCGAGTTTCATTTTATGGACGGTAAGGTAAAGGTAAAGGTATCCCCGTAACATGCCATGAAGGCACTTGGGGGGCATGGAGGTAGAGCCCCATGCTTTCCATGACCTCGGCACTAGAATGAGGTGGTGTGGTCGGCACCACGCTCTGACCGCCTTTTACCCTCAGGAAAGACCCGGTACTCAATTTTATAGGAGACTGAGTGAACCTCGGGGCCGTTCTGAAAGTTTGGCAACGAGAAAAAATCCTGTTACCACCTGGGATCGAACCCCGGACCTTCCAGTCCGTAGCCAGCTGCTCTACCAACTGAGCTACCCGGCCGCCTTTATGGACGGTAGCAGTGCGGAAAATTTGGAATTATGATAACGAAATGCTGCTAGAAAAAATATCATAAAACCGAATAATTGTCGACCTGGTTGGCGAATTGGTATAGCGCTGGCCTTCTATGTCCAAGGTTGCGGGTTCGATCCCTGACCAAGTCGATGACATTTAAGTGTGCTTAAATGCGACAGGCTCATGTCAGTAGATTTACTGGCATGTGAAAAATTCCTGCGGGACAAAATTCCGGCACATCCGGCGACGCTGATATAACCTCTGCAGTTGCGAGCGTCGTTAAATAAAACATAACATTTAACCGAATAATTTTTTTGTATACCATGAATTGCACTGTATACCTAGATACATGACAATGTGGCTCTCTAGTGTGGGGTTAATCTATTTTTTAATCTTATTTAACAAAGGGCAGGGCATGTAGCACGTATGGGCGAATCCAGAAATGCGTATAGAGCAGCCTTGGCGAAAATGTAATCGTGCGCCGAGCCACTGTGCAACCTGCAACGTGCATAGCAGCTATGGAGGGAGGCGGACACCCGAAGGGGAAGTGCAGCAACTGTCTGAGTTATTAACGGATTTTCATTTTCCTTACGTCAAGCATTTAAAAATAATTTTATACAGCATAAGGTTACAAACTAATGTTTAGTACGTGTAACGAAGAAAGAAATGAACAAGAAAACATAGGACACATTATCACAACCTAAAATTAACTGTCTTCAGAATGTCTCTGCGATAAAGTCTCAAAATCAGGAATTATGTCACTTACTGCCAGTCGTAGTTGATCACGAAGGTATTTGTCTGTCAGTCGTGATCTAAATTTGGTTTTTACTATTTTCATTGTTGAAAATAATTTTTCACAAACGTAAGTTGTAGCGAACATGGCTTCAACAGAGCAAGCGAAAGAACGAAGCTTCGGATATTTATTTTTTAGCACAGATTTGAAAAGTTCAACATTTGTCAAGTCCTTACATCTAGCTTTCATTTAACATCACATTGTAAATCTGTGACTTTAAATTGAAGATCTAACCGCATTATTCGTACATCTGCTGAAAAAGGATCGACGTACAGAGATGATGATGATAATAATGATGATATAATAATAATACCTTTTAATGTTTCATCAGTAACATGTAGTATAATGCCGTTTTATGTTACAAAATCGTTTTCCTCGTAATACTTGTGAACAAATCATACATTTAATATTCTCATCATATTGTCAGCAAAAAATGCGTCCTCCCATCCTACTTGAAACTTTCGTTTTTGTAGAGGTACATGGTTTCGAGAGAGATATTGCGACGATACGCCACTCGCAGGTCCGAGACAAATACAAATGGAACGGAGTTTGACTCCAGTGAGTGAGAGGGTGGGGTTTGGGGGATAGGAAGCAAGAGAAATGCATAGCTACCATTGCGAGCCACAATGTGCTCGTGAGTCACATTTTCGCCATGGCTGGTTTAGAGTTTCAATTGTCAGCTGTAATCATAGTCATGCTTAATGACTAGGATAGAATTCGGGGTGCATACTGACATTGTGCCAGTTGGAAAACAATACTTACTAAATATGGTCACTTTTTTTAATCGATTCGTTATATGTACGTATAACAACAAAGTATTTGCTGTTGAGTGACTTTTTTTTCTTTTATTTCATTTTATTGTAATGTTTTTGAACTGATCAAAAGCACCCGCTTTCTTATTATACCGTCTAGTGTTCAATATTTAGGGAGGAAACGGGTTTCACTTCATGAATCTTTCTCAAACGATTTCTTTTCATGTTTTGGAAGTTATTTACATGAGTTAAAACACCGCATTAAGATGTGAAGAGAACTTGTTACAAATTGTGATCCAGCATAAACATTTCTTCTGTGTAGAGCTGTTTTAAGAGTGCAAGAAGTCATTTGAATAAAGAGAAAGTGTGCATTGGCTTTTGTGTCCTAGACTTGGCTCCATGTATAAAAGATCAAAAGTGCTAATCAAGTGGAGTGAACGGAACTGGAGACCGGGAATTGAAAGTAAATATAAAAAAGGATAAAGTGTTAGGAGACTTGGGTGTAACACAAAGAAGGGACCGGAAAATGTAAAACTTTCACGCTAGGAATACTGGAAGGGGTGTTACCAACGTAATTCACTTGTGTATAGTAAACGCCATTTAGTCCTCAGCTGTAGATCGATCAAGTCGCAATGTTTGTGCATAAAGGCCATCCATCTTAGCTTACGTTTTCTTCTAGAATTGAGATTTTTCTCCAATAGATTGTATTTATTTTCTGTTGTGTTAAGCCAGACCTGCAGAACTGTAGCTCCTCAGAGAGACTGCTTTACTCCCCTTTCTTACCCCACCCACCTTTTCTACAAATGAGGTCATGACGTTTTAGTTACGGTCGCCTGCATCAACATTCATTCTCGCGGCGGCAGGTATACAATACGCTATAAAGAATTGCAAATGAACAGATAATAAAATCCTTAGGAACATACCTTTAGAAAGTAAGAGAAAAATGAATGAGGGAAATAAATAAGTTAAAACAAATGTAAAATAAATTTAAATATGTATGTGTGCGTATATTGTAAGAAGGTCTACCTATATATATATCGTCCTATTACTAGTGAAGCCGATTAAGTCCACTTTTTGTGTAAAATAAGTTAAGTACAGTCCCCGACTTGTCTTTCCGTGCTCTGTATTCCACTAAAATGAAATAAGTCCGAAATGTTGCTTGCAGGCAACAAACCAATTACTTTATTTGAAGAATTTATTATGATTTTTCGTGCATTAATAAAGTTTTAATTCCTATTTTTACAAAACTTTTATTACTAGTCTTAACTGGTTTTACTAGTAATAGGACAATAAATAAATTGTACGTTGATAAGTGAGTGATAGCTATATGACCGGATGTCAATGCTGTCATTCAATATTGTAACGCACTCCGGCCAAATAAATAAATAAATAAATAAAATAAATAAATAAATAAATGAGTGAATGAATGCATGAATAGATGAATAGATGAATAGATAAGTAGATAAGTAGATAAATAGACAGATAAATAAGTAAATAATTAAATAAATATGTAAATAAATAAATAAATAAATAAATAAATAAATGAGTGAATGAATGCATGAATAGATGAATAGATGAATAGATAAGTAGATAAGTAGATAAATAGATAGATAAATAAATAAGTAAATAAATAAATTAATTAATTAATTAATTAAATAAATAAATTAATTAAATAAATAAATTAATTAATTAAATAAATAAATAAAATAAATAAATAAATAAATAAATGAGTGAATGAATGTATGAATAGATGAATAGATGAATAGATAAGTAGATAAATAGATAAATAGATAGATAAATAAATAAGTAAATAAATAAATGAATGAATAAATCAATGAATAAATAAATAATTAATTAAATAAGTGAGTGACTGAGTGGGTGAGTGAGTGAGAGAGTGAGTGAGTGAATGAATACATGAATAGATGAATAGATAAGTAGATAAATAGATAAATGAATAAATAAGTAAATGAATAAATAAATAAATAAATGAATGAATAAATAAAAACGCATGCTGCAGTTTAAAGAGAACTGGAACGTGGCAAAATCTAAACCCGTGAAGAAATACTACTTCCAAAGGAAATGGGAATATGATTATTTTGTTGTTGAAGACGAAAGAATTGCTTGTTTACTGTGTCCCATCCAATTTATTTCCACTCGTCGTTTCAATATTAAACCACATTTCAACAAAGTCCATATTAATAATTATGGAATGCACAAACTTTCGGGTAAGTTCATTATTACGAAGTGTATATTGATTATTTATTTATATACTATAAAATTAAGGACATCACTCGTTGTGTTCATTTTGTATTGAAATTAATAGTGACTTTCAAGGTTCATTTCTTAAATGCTATAAATTTATGTTTCCGTAGGTGATGATAGGAGGAAAGTTTTCGAAAATCTAAAACAGGTTAGGTGCAAAGAAATCTCAAAGAAACTACCGACAGGAAATCTAGCATAATTGTAAACCATGAAACTAGATAACGCGTTATAAATACAGTGAATTTATTACAATCCTTTTTGAAAATTACATGCCGCCACTGATGGACCTTTGCACGGTCAGAGAATGTAAACAACTCTAGGAGGAAGCCGATCATCCCCAATAGAAGTGGAGTGAGGCTGACGTCATATTTCCCCTACTTACGAGTTCTGCAGGCCTGTGTTGAGCGATGTCCTTGCAACTGAAATAGCGAAGTAGTTCTAACGAATACAAATCGTAATTTTTACATCTCGAGATAATTCTTCTCATCACCGAAGTGTCTCGGGAAGTTATCGATAAATTCCAAATCACTCGTGACAGACTACGTCCATCAGAGGTTCCTTAATTACTTACTTACTGGCTTTTAAGGAACCCGGAGGTTCATTGCCGCTCTCACATAAGCCCACCATCGGTCCCTATCCTGAGCAAGATTAATCCATTCTCTATCATCATATCCCACCTCCCTCAAATCCATTTTAATATTATTTTCCCATCTACGTCTCGGCCTCCCCAAAGGTCTTTTTCCTTCCGGTCTCCCAACTAACACTCTATATGCATTTCTGGATTCGCCCATACGTGCTACATGCCCTGCCCATCTCAAACGTCTGGATTTAATGTTCCTAATTATGTCAGGTGAAGAATACAATGCGTGCAGTTCTGTGTTGTGTAACTTTCTCCATTCTCCTCTAACTTCATCCCTCTTAGCCCCAAACATTTTCCTAACAACCTTATTCTCAAACACCCTTAAGCTCTGTTCCTCTCTCAAGGTGAGAGTCCAAGTTTCACAACCATAAACAACAACCGGTAATATAACTGTTCTATAAATTCTAACTTTCAGATTTTTCGACAACAGACTGTATGCTAAAACTTCTCAACCCAATAATAACAGGCATTTCCCATATTTATTCTGTGTTTAATTTCCTCCAGAGTATCATTTATATTTGTTACTGTTGCTCCAAGATATTTGAACTACTCCACCTCTTCAAAAGATAAATTTCCAATTTTTATATTTCCATTTCGTACAATATTCTGGTCACGAGACATAATCATATACTTTGTCTTTTCGGGATTTACTTCCAAACCTATCCCTTTACTTGCTTCAAGTAAAATTTCCGTGTTTTCCCTAATCGTTTGTGGATTTTCTCCTAACATATTCACGTCATCCGCATAGACAAGCAGCTGATGTAACCCATTCAATTCCAAACCCTCTCTGTTATCCTGGACTTTCCTAATGGCATACTCTAGAGCAAAGTTAAAAAGTAAAGGTTATAGTGCATCTCCTTGCTTTAGCCCACAGTGAATTGGAAACGCATCTGACAGAAACTGACCTATACGGACTCTGCTGTAAGTTTCACTAATACGCATTTTAATTAGTCTTTAAAATTTCAAATCTATGTATAGGTTTAAAAGTTGACGAGATACGGAGCAAAATGTTACCTGCTGTATTTTATAATAAATTTACACTACCTTATTACATTAACGTATGATATCCGTACAGAAATAAACATGGAATTTTAAAAGTCCCGTAAAGAGTAAGTAAGAAAAAAAAACTTTTGCAGTCCCAAATACGCCAACTCCGGTACAATACAAAACACCTACCAACCCTAGGGATGGGAAAGGAATATTGAAGCCTATCGGAAAATATATTTATTTCTCCTCCTTGCATAGGCATAGTGCCCGTTAAGTCTAAAAGTCGATCCATCTTGTCTCAGATATCCTTGACTTCTTCTTTCCTTAGCTAGACTGTAGAGGACAATCGATCTTCGGACGTCCTGTAAACTTTTGACTTCCACACAGATCTTTGTTTATCAAAGTTTCAGATGAGCTATTTCATGTACATTTACAGTTTTTAGATGGTTATTTAAAAACGCTATATTAACTATTAATTATGTGAAAAATGTAACAAATCTCCTACATCTATATTACGTATAAAATTACACAATTCTGATTGTTGTCTTATACAGTGTAAATGTCCGATTTATTAAAGAGTCCTCTGAAGTTAAGTATTTAGGCATAATTTTCGATAATAATTTAAAATGGAACCAACACATTAATTACCTTTGTAATAAATTACGTGAAATAGTATATTATTTTGTTTTATTGAGGAATTACTTGTCAATAAGTTTATTACGTAAAATATATTTAACTTTATTTCAATCGGTAATTATGTATGGAATTATAGGATGCGGTAGCTCATTTAAATCCCATTTTAATCCACTTTATTTATTACAGAAGAAAGTAATTAAAATATGTCTTCATAAATCTATTGATTTTCCATCTCAAAATTTGTTTTTAGACTTTAATGCACTTAACGTAAGACAAATTTATTATATTGTATTAATAAAATTCATACATAAAAATCGAAATAATTTTGAATTGTATTCTCATAGTTATGAAACAAAAGGTATGAATTCTTTAAGATTGTTTGAACCAAAATGCAACACTGTTACAGTATTTAATCATAGTAGTAATTTAGGCCCAAGAATTTAGGCCTATAACAAATTTATATTTAAATATCCTAATCTTGTCAATTCTAATAGTTCTAGTATTAAATTTAAAAAGTTATGTATGGATTTTATAAAAATTGAAAAATTGTACATTTAAATTTATATACTATAATTGCACAGTAGACATAAGACGAATTGTATTGTATAATTATTAATTTCAATTCAGGAATCCGCCCCTGAGCACGAGTTCTACTCTTTCAGGGGCGAGCTAAAGTTTTTCTGTATACATTATATTTTATGTTACAATTATTAGCAAAATAAATAAATAAATAATTAAATAAATAAATAAATATAATCGACCAACACTTACGATGGAGTAGACTTATTATGTATTTATGCATTAGATTACGTAAAACAATTTTGTTATACTTCGGTCATATTTACCAGTTAATATTTTACGTCTCATTTATTTAGCTTTATTTCAATCCATTCTCCAGTATGGAATTTTAGGATGGGGAAATGCTTGTAATTCCAATCTCACTTCACTAATACTTATTAAGAAAAGAATAATTAAAATATACCTTAATAAACCAATTGATTACTCATCTGAGCTTTTGTTCACTGATTTTAATGTTTTGAAAATTAAACAGATT
Source organism: Periplaneta americana (assembly GCF_040183065.1). Classification (NCBI taxonomy): domain Eukaryota; kingdom Metazoa; phylum Arthropoda; class Insecta; order Blattodea; family Blattidae; genus Periplaneta; species Periplaneta americana. Next base: position 157,528,593 of record NC_091130.1, read on the forward strand.
TATTATATTGCCCATTACAGTGCACTTACTGTTACTTAGTTACCATTAGAGTATAGTTTTGAGGAGGCTTTGGAATAATATTGTTCTAAATTTTCAATGCAAAATATATTGTATTTTCTATTTTTAAATATGATCATGCAAAAAATATTATACAATACACGTTCGTGAAGTGCATTATGCAACGAGCCTATAATGGTAGTAATTAAGACGCGAGTATGTTTGTTTATGAAACTCGCTTGCGCTCGTTTCGTAATTTTCATACGAGCGTCTTAATTACCATTATAGGCAAGTTTCATACGACTTTTATGCTCGACCATATTTCTAACGTGAAATTATTCATAAGTATTCATGTTATAGTTATGTAAGTGAGGAGCGGAAATGACCCTCTAAATTGTGAGATGTGCGCAGACGCGAAATTATTGATTTTTTCCGAGGAACAAATGTCATTGAACTTGATATAATCTAGAGAATAACATGAACATTAATCTTGATATAACCTGGAAATTGATTTAGAATTGAAAAAACGAGATGACAAATTGAATTTATTTGAATATTATTTACAATTAACACTAATTATTATAGTAACAGAACATAATCTTCTACGACAGTATTGGATTTCCAGCCTCCGTGACGTTTCGCTAGTTGTCTTTCGATTGCATATCCGAGAATAATCGATACTTGCGGTTTTATAATGCTACAATGGTGATTTCTCATTGGCTGAACAACTGAACTATAATGAATAGGTGTACTTTAATGAGGTGCATTAAAGGGCTACTACCAGGTGTATAATTACTACATTTCGGCATGGTCGAGGATAAAAAAACTTTTCCTCGAATTTATGAAAAACAATTCCCAACCTTGTATCGTAATATACTAATATGACATTGGTAAAACTTAGATTGTCTAAAGGCCCATTCACAATGAGAATTAAACATAACCGTAACATAAACACAGAAGTTTGAGCCCAGCTACCAAATGGGAGCATTTACAATGATTCACATAAGCATTGACATAAACATTACCGTAAGACGTTAACATGAAAGTTTGCAAACTCCAAACTTTCATGCTTATGCTTACGTGATTTGCAAACAGGACACAATCGTGGAGCGCTGAAGTATACGACAGAATATGAGGAAATGGCTTCGCTGTTATGTTTCCATGGTTACGAAGTATGTTTGCTGTTACGTTTACATTCCCATCGTGAATGATGGTATAACTTCTTGATTTTTCTGTAACGTTAAGTTAACGCTTACGTTATGTTTAATTTTCATTATGAATGAGCCTTAAGTGTATGTCATCTTCATGATGATGTTTATTTTGAGCAGAGAATCTGCGTATCATTTCAATTTATTGCTCAGTGGACTGGTATTCAGTTAATTGTGAATCTTTCGATCAGCATTGTATGTATGTATTTATTCACACTGCAATGGGTATATACCCGGTGGCAGTGGTAACTAATTACACTCAATAAAGACAATAATAAACACAATTAATAAAAAACACAATTCATAATAATACTGATAATTAATACTAACAATAATTAATAATAATAATAATAATAATAATAATAATAATAATAATAATAATAATAATAATAACAATAATAATAACAGGGAACATCCTAAATTAAATGAAGCACCATCACTTAAAATAACATTTAAAGTAAATCTAATTTGTATCTTAAACCTAAGTTCGAACTAAAACCCAGGAGTATGATATGTTCATATCTTCACAAATATCGTTCAACACTACACTCATTTCGCTGCCAATTCACTCACTGCACTGGAACTACGACACATTTCACTGATTCTATCCTGATTTCACTAACACTTCAAAAACATTTCACTGTTCAAATACTTTGCACTGCCACTATAAACTATAAAGCTTCACTGACAGGAACACGTTTCACTTACACAACACACTTCACTGACACAACATAATTCTTCACTGATACAACACTTCAATAACAAAATATCAATTACACCCTTTAAATACTGTGTATAATTACCGTCTATTAGTAAAGTCCTTAAGCCTATTTTTAAATACATTTTTGGTTGTTGGTAAAGCCTTTAGTAAGTCTGCAGGTAAAGCATTCCAGTACCTGATAGTACGATTGAGAAAAGAAAACTTTCCAGTGTCCGTCCTCTGCCTTCTTTCCCTCAATTTATATGAGTGGTCGTTCCTTGAAGAGTAATTTGGCGGCTGCAACCTATTTTTTATTTCTCTCCAGGCAGGCTCACCTCTGTATGTTTTGAACATTATCGAATTCGCGTTCTCCTGTCCGTGAGTGTGTCCCATTTTAATGGTGAATTATTACGACAACGCTTAAGAGCCCGTTTTTTAATCTTTTCCAGTGTCTTAATATGTTCTAATCTGTAAAGATCCCAGCATGCAGCACCATATTCCATTACTGACGTACTGTTGCCAGTTTATCGATTTTTTCGCTAAATCTTGCGATTTTTTTTTTGGCGATATTTCTTTCTTCTTTTCTATTGCTTAAATATGAATTTAACCACTCTTTCAACATCCTCTAGCGACAAAAATGATACTTTCTCTGTTGATAATAAAGAATGTAGCGACTTTTGAAGTAATGTTCGAGTATTTCCCGGTTATTTCGGTTGGCAACACTGTCGTTCAGTATTTTCCAATATTTTGACACACTCCAGCTCTGTGTTTGTAATTGCCTGTGCACTGAAGGTAACATTCTGTAGTTCCATTGTTGTCTAGTTTATCAGAACAGCGTCGTCTGGAAGCGTCTTGCTCACAGCAGTAAAACAAATTTTATGCCAGTCTGGGAGCGAGGAGACATTAGGGAGATGGATGACGTGACAATGTTCCTCTTAGGTCGCCAACTAAATGAACTTTAAATCTTGAGCAACAACTTCCATGCATAAGCGACACATGTCTAGACTCTCAGAATTACATTTCGTACAATTTGTCTGTCAACTTCTTTTCAATTCATGTGGCTGATTGGACGTGAAGCTCCTTTATCAGATGTGATACATGGAGGGAACACGAAACATCTGACTGGAATTTCGTCTGCTAGCTATAAATGATTTTCAACATTACGTGGGAGACAGTAGCATTGTGTATCTCCGATTTGTTACAAAATATCCTACATTGTCACCATTTTCATTTTCTTTATCTACACTTGGAAGTTACTTTCTAACTGATATGTTGACAACATTATTTGCCTTTGAAAAAGCTGGCAAGGTTCATGAAACGAAAGTTGATAGCGAGTGTAGTAAATCAATTAATATTTTATTGTATTAGAGTTCTTTATTTCTTCTGATCTTGATATAGGCCTACTTTCTTGTAATCGTGTAATAGTCTGTAGTAATGTCACGAGAGGTCTGGGATCTGCCTGGGACATATCAGATCTCGAGTGACATTAATTATTAGGACTATTTCTTTAATAAAATAATAATGTGAATAATATATCCCTAAAATTCGATCACAAAATGTTAATAATTGTATATTAACGAATACTTAACCTATTCCTTGTGAAGTTAAAAATAGATGAATATTGAGTACTGCAATAAAGAAATTCGATGTTATTATTCAGTAATGCCAATTGCGAAAAGCGAAGTACAGGTTTAACAATGTTAATTACATGTATTGCACTTTTCTCTTATTATTATAACATAGATACATTTTCATTATCTGCTGAAGTCATAGTTTAATTTACAATTTTATAATATAATTACAGTAACCTGATTAATACAATAATTAAATGAAGAATTATATAGCAATGCTTATGTATTCACAGCGAGACATGTTGCTACACAGTGAAGCCATCTCTGTATAGATAATTAAAACACGAATTTTATTACGTAATACGGAAGGCAGTTTGATCAAAGACCTTATTATTACTATGAAAGGTCTTTGGGTTTGATATGCGATGATGTTACATAAATTTGAACATCTGACTATCTATTAACTATTTAATTTCATTCACAACATACAAATTTTATAGGCTACAATTATAGGTTAAGTTACCTGTGGGAACAGAACCAATGTCAGCTGTGTCTCATTTCGACCGTTCCAATCAGTGCTACACGAAAGTATTTTTCATAGCTCGACAAACGCATTCTCGCTGTCGTGTGTAACGGAACTAAAGCTGCATCTACACAGTTCAATATTCCAATCGCGTATGCATGCAATGTGGGAAGAATATTGAAAGAATCTAGTTTAAAAGGTACGTTCAATTAAGATGCATCAAGATTTTGTGTCTACATGGTGCGCAGTTTTGAACGTCGTTTTCACTGCGTAAATATATTAATTAATATTAAATATCAATCTTGCATTCATTGCTTTAAAGTTGAAAGAAAAGTTTAACCGTGTAGTTGCATCTTAATGTATTCATGATCATCAATTTACGGGGAAACAGTTGGCGACAACGACTAAACAAAAGAAAGACCATGCCATAAATTGATAGCGATAAATCTAGCTGCAAAAATTATCGCAAAGTGTGACTGTGATTGGTTGGAATTCAAAATTTCATTATGCTTCATTGGTCGATAATAGAATGACGTCATATAAACGAAATAGTCAATTAAATCCCACTCGAGTTTTGGTTTTCTCTAAATAAATCAAAACCTCTAGTGAGATTACTCTTGAAAAAACCATCAGTAGGATGTTAAAATACATTTCAAATTAATATTAGATCGGTAAATAATAATAAAAAAGGGAAATTGTTATTAGTAGCATTGTGATTTTAGCTGTTTTTTGATATCTTGTGAGAGTTGACAAAATTGAAAAGACGGCCATACTAGCCTTGTTTAATGTTACGTGAACCCCACTATGACTAACGATGTAGGTAGCACTCCTGGTTGCCAATCCGTGAAACATTGTAGGTCAATTTATATAGCGATTTTGACAATACTTATGACGATACTCTTTTTTTTCTCTTTATGCTTCTCTTGGCCGTATTTTTAAAGATGCATTTGTATGTTTATACTTTTTAAGAGTAGAATTTATGTTAATGTGTGTATTTTATACCGGTACTATCTTATTTAAATAATGAAATATGTTGTCATTTATTTTTTTATTTTCTTAATTTTTAACATGTTCTGTTTCTCTACAATATGTCCAACATTTTAAAGTAAAAATCTGTGAATTTCCCGTTTTTAAAAAGCCATTATGGGAAATCTGAAGTTGCAATAATTTTCTGAAGAATAACGACTGTGATTGGTTTATATCTGTGGCATACTTTACTGTTATTAGAAGAAAGTATTGTTGCCATAGCAACTACTTTCTTCATAGTCCATGATATCAAATTACCCGTTATTACAACGATGTATTAAATATTATAGCATGGAAAATCGTTTCATAATGTTAATTTTTGATGTTTCAGTTTGCAAGGTAATATTATTAACAAGCTGAACTTTTCTCTCTGTCTACTGCAGTAGAAGGATGGTTTCGTTGTGATATTGCTGAATATTCCCTTGTCAGTTACCGTAGTCATGTTTGTTCATGGACTAGTTAGTTACAACTAGCCTGTTAGACCCTTTTTCAACGCAGTCCCTCCATTGCTATCCATTAATAAAATGAAGTATTTTCTTGATGCGTCTGTCATTTATTTCTTTCAAACAGAATTACAAAAGCTCAGGAAATACCAGCCACAGAAAGGATCCGCCAAATCCTGGCGCGAGTATTTATGTTCAAATATTCGGAAAGTGGGGCATAAAATTCTAATGGGACTCGTCGCTCTGCACAGAGGGCCCATTTGATGAGCAATCACGTTGCACATTGTAATAGCACGGAGATTAAGAGGGAGCGGACCGCGGCGAGAACAATAGCAGCAATTGTCGGCTGATTTCCATTCTGTGAATTAATCCCATTACAAAACCAATGATACAGCTAGTAACTCACAGTGACACCAGCATTCTTACACGCCTAGCTGGGATTTGAATCCTGCACCCTGCCATGGGAATCACGCTTCTGGCATTGAATGGCGGTAACATTAATACAAACAACACAACTCTATTGACTATTGTCTTGTCACAATTGAGTTAAACGGAGAGGATGGTTTAAATTTAATTTTTTTTTTCTAAAAATATTATTGCTGCAAAAACTTAGCCTACTTACCTACCTACTTACGGCTTTTAAATCCTCCAGGTTCATTGCTGCCCTCACATAAGCCAACCATCGGTGCCTATCTTGAGCAAGATTAAGGGGAGAGGATGGTATTTTTTGGTGGAAAATGAGTAAATTTTCAAAAAAAAAATTCTTTAAAATACTCTGTGATATGTGTGGAATGCATGGCATAGCATTTTGTGGGTATTTTTGCCCTTATCGGATGTTGAGTTCGCCATTTTTAAACTTCCTGCGTTATGGACTTTTTAAATTACTCGCCCACTTTTATTGTTGTTTCCGGTAAATTAAATTAAATTTTTTTTCTTTAGAATACCCTTTGATATGTATTGAATGTATTGCATAACATTTTGTGGGTATTTGTGCCCTTATCGGATGTTGAGTCGCCATTTTTAAACTCCCTGCGTTATGGATTTTTAAATCACTCGCCCACTTTTATTGTTGTTTCCGGTAAATTAAATTAAATTTTTTTTCTTTAGAATATCCTTTGATATGTATTGAATGCATTGCATATCATTTTGTGGGTTTTTGTGCCCTTATCGGATGTTGAGTCACCATTTTTAAACTTCCTGCGTTATGGATTTTTAAATCATTCGCCCACGTTTATTGTTGTTTCCGGTAAACTAAATTAATTCTTTTTTCTGTCTTTAAAATACCCTTTGATATGTGTGGAATGTATTGCATAACATTTTGTAGGTATTTGTGCCCTTATCGGATGTTGAGACGTCATTTTTAAACTTTCTGCGTTATGGATTTTTAAATCACTCGCCCACTTTTATTGTTGTTTCCGGTAAATTAAATTTTCAAAAAAAAAAATCTTTAAAATACCCTTTGATATGAGTGGGATGCATAGCATAACATTTTGTGGGTATTTCTGCCCTTATCGAATGTTGAGTCGCCATTTTTAAACTTCCTGCGTTATGGATTTTTAAATCACACGCCCGCTTTTATTGTTGTTTCTGGTAAATTAAATTTTCAAAAAAAAAAAAATTTTTTTTCTTTAAAATACCCTTTGAAATGCGTGGAATGCATTGCATAACATTTTGTGGGTATTTGTGCCCTTATCGGAAGTTGAGTTGACATTTTTAAACTTCCTGCGTTATGGATTTTTAAATCATTTGACCACTTTTATTTTTGTTTCTGGTGAATTAAATTTTCATTTTTTTTCTTTATAATACCCTTTGATATGTGTGGAATGCACTGCATAACATTTTGTGGGTATTTGTGCCCTTATCGGATGTTGAGACGTCATTTTTAAACTTCCTGCGCTATGGATTTTTAAATCACACGCCCGCTTTTATCGGTTTTCCTATAACTTCATTTTTTTGCTACATTGCCAGACAAAATGGATAGAATTTCTGAACTATTAAAGATACATGCATGAAATTTAGAACACACATTCTTTAGACTATTAGGAAACTTTTTCCTGTAACAGAATTTTGTTAATTGATTTCATTTTACGAATACGTCCTTTTGTTTGCAAGAAAGGAAATCAGAAAATTGTTATTAAATTTTAATTATTTATTTTACAAACGTAGGAACTAATATCAAAATTCTGTTACAGACAGTTTGTAGAACATGCTTTTTCAAATACATTGCAAAGCTGTTTGAATCTATCTTTAAAAACGGTTTAGCTATATCGGTTTTAGTACAGTCCAGCATTGGGTATATTTTTTTTTCAAATTTGGGCCCCCAAATAATTTTTTTTTTCAAAATACTTCATTTGGTTGAGTTGCCACAGCTATGAGCTCTCTACATACCAAATATTAATGTTTTACATCAAATAGGAAAAAAGTTAAAAAAAAAATACCATCCTCTCCCCTTAAAATAGGCGGAGCCTAAAATTTCTTATATCGTCATCTGAAAAAAGAGAAATAAAAAAAATTGCAGAAACATGCCCGATTTTCAACAAGTAAAGATGCAATTTCGCACGTTCTATTATTGGTTTACGACGTACATTACGTGACCATTTGAATGTGCAGACTGGGTATCGGAATAACTATTAAGAAAGTCATGAAAAGGTTCGGTATTTTGGTCCTCTGTTATGAATTCGGGTGGTCCCTGCCTGAGTTACAGGCGCGGCGCCAGATGTGCAGGGAAAAAGATGCCGAAAAACGCCACACGTTCATAGTGCTTTAAATCCCTCTTTTGTTGCTGAGAGTAGAGTGGGAAGTTAGTAGACTGGTAGGTAATAAATTTCATAAAATGTCAGTCCTGGGAGAAAAAATGAAAGACAATTGCCATGTGTCATTTCCAAAGTGTGAGATTTTCAGCTTTAGTGGTGATACGCACTTCGTTTGAATTTTATTTTTTCTTCTGTCTTTTTTGAAGGACCACAGGTGGTCCGCGGACCATAGTTTGAAAAACGCTGGCTTAGAGCATTAAAATTTTGAAAATATTCAACATTTCTTTGCTGTATCTTGTAAAATAATGCAAATTAGTAAGTGTAAAACACTGGCCTTTTGATATATGAAAATATTATTTTTATGATTAAAAAAAAAATTACTTTTTTTTTTTTTTTTTTCAAAATTCAATCCACTGTGCAGTGATGAAGCGTTTCCCACATAACTCAAAAACTATCCAACATTCTGTGATGAAATTTATGCATGTCACATCTACAATATGATGCACTTCTTTATCTTTGATAGATTGTTTGATAAAAAAATTAATTCACTTTAAAAAATGTTTAAATATCAGTATTTTCTTTTAATACAAAATAAAAAAAATATTATTTATTAAGGAATGTTGTTTAAAGAGCATGATATTGTAAACATGAGTTTCAGCAATAAAATAAAAGAGAGAGAACATGAAAAAGTTCACAAGTTTATGAGTTATGAGGGAAACGCTTCATCGCTGCGCAATGAACTGCCACCATTTTGAATTTTGGAAAAAAAAATATAAATAATTGTTTTTTTAATCAAAAAAAAATATTTTTCCATATAGCAGAAGAACAGTATTTTACACATACCAACTTTAATTATTGTACAAGATATAGTAATGGAGGAAAAAAAAAATTTGAATATTTCCAAAAATTTTACTGCTGTAAGCTGTACCTAACCCTTTAATGCAGTATCTATCATCATATCCCACCTCCTTCAAATCCATTTTAATATTATCCTCCCACCTACGCCTTGGTCTCCCCAAAGGTCTTTTTCCCAACTTCCTCCCAACTAACACTCTATATGCCTTTCTTGATTCGCCCATACGTGCTATATGCCCTCCCCATCTCAAACGTCTGGATTTAATGTTCCTAATTATGTCAGGTGAAGGATACAATGCGTGCAGTTCTGCGTTGTGTAACTTTCTCCATTCTCCTGTAACTTCATCCCTCTTAGCTCAAAATATTTTCCTAAAAACCTTATTCTCGAACACCCTTAACCTCTGTTCCTCTCTCAAAGTGAGAGTTCATGTTTCACAACCATACAGAACAACAACAGATTTTTAAATTCTAACTTTAAACTTTCTTGAGAGCAGACTAGATGACAAAAATTTCTCAACTGAATAATAACAGGAATTTCCCATATTTATTCTGTGTTTAATTTCCTTCCGAGTGTCATTTATATTTGTTACTGTTGCTACGAGATATTTGAACTTTTTGCACCTCTTCAAAGTATAAACTTCCAAATTTTATATTTCCATTTCGTACAATATTCTGATCACGAGACATAATCATATACTTTGTCTTTTCGGGATTTACTTCCAAACCTATCTCTTTACTTGCTTCAAGTAAAATTCCCGTGTTTTCCCTAATCGTTTGTGGATTTTCTCCTAACGTATTCACGTCATCCATATAGACAAGCAGCTGATGTAACCCGTTCGATTCCAAACCCTCTCTGTTATCCTGGACTTTCCTAATGACATACTCTAGAGCAAAGTTAAAAAGTAAAGGTGATAGTGCATCTCCTTGCTTTAGCCCACAATGAATTGGAAACGCATCTGACAGAAACTGACCTATACGGACTCTGCTATACGTTTCACTGATACACATTTTAATTAATCGAACTAGTTTCTTGGGAATACGAAATTCAATAAGAATATCATATAAAACTTCTCTCTTAACCGAGTCATACGCCTTTTTGAAATCTATGAATAACTGATGCACTGTACCCTTATACTTCCATTTTTTCTCCATTATCTGTCGAATACAAAATATCTGGTCTATAGTTAATCTAGTACGCCTAAAACCACACTGATGATCCGCAATAATTTCATCTGCATATGGAGTTAATCTTCTCAAAAGAATATTGGGCAAAATTTTGTACGTCGTCAACAAAATTGATATTCCTGGAAAGTTACTACAGTTAGTCTTGTCCCCCTTCTTAAAGATAGGTACGATTATGGACTCCTTCCATTGTTCTGGTACAATTTCCTTTTCCCAAATAGCAAGTACAAGCTTATAAATTTCGTTAGATAATGCCCTTCCACCCTCTTGTATTAATTCTGCTGGAATTTGATCGATACTTGGAGATTTATAATTTTTCAGATTTTCTATCGCATTTTCGACTTCTTAAAGTGTGGATTCGGGTATAAATGGCTCAGCAGTTTGCATTTCAATTTCGTCCCGATCATTTCCATTTGGCCTTTGTATATTTAGTAGTTAATAATAATAATAATAATAATAATAATAATAATAATAATAATAATAATAATAATAATAATTTATTACTAGAATCGAGATACATGTTATAATGCATTATAATAAACTACAATTCCATTGCTTTCAAATAAAGTGAAAATATGATGCTTATGGTCATAATAAAAGTTATGATGCTTATCATAATCCTTGGACACAGCAGATATATGTTGTTACTGATATTTCTGTAGGAAAGATGTACAGATCAGTTGTTGTTGAAAATAATGTAATTTAATTTGGTATATCACTATTTCTGATAGCTTGTACATGTATTATGTGAACTTGATTTGTTTGCAATTGTTATGTCTATCAGAAACATAATTTTGATAATTCTGCCTACAGCTATAAAACCCAGTCTGTCACGTTCAACTGTTTCACCTGCCAATATACGTCTATCCCAGTACACCTTTGTTGAATCATTTTGTAATAACTGGCATTGATTATAGTTATAACACGGAACGTATCTGATTTACATTAAATACGAAAGAAGTTTTGTTGCAAAATTTGGCTACTTTATCATGTCTCAATTTATCAGTCTGAGTCATTATTTAACATCTTCAAAATATATTATGTTTATTTTCTGTTGAAGTTTTATATCACTCTCTGTCTCATCTTTTATTAGGTAAGAATTTTTAGTAATTTGTAGTGGATAGTACCTGACCTTAAATGACACAAATTATGCCTTCTCTCTCGGGAAACCATAGTGCAGTAATATGCTCCGTGGATTGCCTTCCATGTTAAGTTTTATGCTCGAGTATCAAAGTATTAAAACTTTACCATATTTTCAGTATCCTACAAACGTCACTTGCTTAGCAACGGCAATGAGTTAAGTCTCACTTCCGACTTGCTTGGCAACGGATCAGACTCTTGCAGTGAATCTGTATTTACTTTCCTGCATAAATTATATTATTTTATTTCTCTTATAAATTAATGGATCTCCAGGAAACGAACAGACCACAGATGAAACACAATACAATAGAGTCTCGATTATCCGAGTTAACCCTTTAAATTGGCAACACTCCATTTCTCAAGAAAACAGAAAATTGTATCGAATATTAAAATAATAAGTAACTTTTGAAGCATACGGTTCAGTGACATGAAACTTGGTGTGTGAGGATAACCATATATTAAGAACTCAATAATGGTATTACCGAGTTTTTTATACTTCCGGTTTAACCGGTTTAACACCCAATATATATTTTTTATTTTTGAATAAAGCTCGTTAAGAGCTTTTCATAAATTACCCACACTTGGTACTTCTGTACAAATTCTGTGTTGCTAAATAAAAATGGAAGTGGTGCAAGATATTCCTAAAGACTGGTTAAATCATTCCTTAAATGGTTTCTATGATCGAGTGACACATTGTAAAGCAGCTGAGGGCTACCAATTTGAACACATAATTTAGAAGGTAAGCTAGCTTTGTTTTGTTTTTGTTAAGGAAGGAGTATTTTATTATTTTAATATTCGATACACTTTTCTGTTTTCTTGACTTAGCAACACTGAATTTGTACAGAAGTATCGAGTGTGGGTACTTTTTGAAAAGCTCTTAATGAGCACTATTCAAAAATGAAAATATATATTGGGTGTTCCATTTAAAATAAGAGAGTTGGTGTTACTTCCGGTTAAACCGGAAGTAGAAAAAACTCGGTAATACCATTATTGAGTTCCCAGTATATGGTTATCTTCACATACCAAGTTTCATGTCACTGAACCATATGCTTCAAAAGTTATTTTTGTGGTGCGTTTATTATTTTAATATTCGATATACTTTTCTGTTTTCTTGACTTAGCAACACTGAATTTGTACAGAATTATCGAGTTTGGGTACTTTTTGAAAAGCTCTTAATGAGCACTATTCAAAAATGAAAATAATATATTGGGTGTTCCATTTAAAATAACAGAGTTGGAGTTACTTCCGGTTTAACCGGAAGTAGAAAAAACTCGGTAATACCATTATTGAGTTCTTAGCATATTGTTATCCTCACATACCAAGTTTATGTCACTGAACCGTATGCTTCAAAAGTTGTTTAGATGGTGCGTTTATTATTTACAATTCGATGCACTTTTCTGTTTTCTTGACTTAGCAACAATGAATTTGTACAGAAGTATCGAGTGTGGGTACTTTTTGAAAAGCTCTTAATGAGCACTATTCAAAAATAGAAATATATATTGGGTGTTGCATTTAAAATAAAAGAGTTGGAGTTACTTCCGGTTAAACCGGAAGTAGAAAAAACTCAGTAATACCATTATTGAGTTCTTAGTATATGGTTATGCTCACATACCAAGTTTCATGTCACTGAGCCATATGCTTCAAAAGTTATTTAGGTGGTGCGGGACTTTTAACTAACCCTGTATATTATTTCACTCTTAATCATATTCACAATCCTTATAAATAAGAGCAGTTGCTTCAAAATCTAAATATCACAATAACGCCCAACTAAAAACATAAAAGTTTCAGGTAATTACAAGGATCCTCTTTATGAACTAATATAATCGCATGTATTCGACACAAAGATTCCTGCAATATAGGCCCCATTTACAGCAATACTCTCTGCATAACTAGTTGGCCACTGAGAAACTTTCATGACTTAGGCAGTATTCTAATTCATGACCATGGGTTCCACATATCATTAAAGCGACGCGCCTCAAATGTTGCGCACACCGCTGTCAGCTTTTGAATATTTAATTCGTGCTAATTGTGTTAAAGTATTAGTCAAGGCTTTTATTATGGCTGTCCGCAAATACTATGGATGTTGAATTGTGCATTTCCACGATAAATTGTTCTTTTATTTGTATAAAACACAATAGAATGGAACTTGTGTAATGGTTAAATTGGATAGCTGAGCGTGGAAAAATGCCCTTGTCAGCGTCTGTCAATAAATCGTGGTTTAGCCCATCGGCAGCGACTTGTCATACACTAATAACGTGCAAACACAATCCAGCCTGATGTCCGCATTTCCTGGAGCCAGCATTGTTCGAGGGCTATGGTGGGATATCATGTCAGTCCCGATTCTTTCTGCTTAAAGCTAGATTCAGATCCGTCTGTCTTGTGCCAGTTACATTCTGAAAATGATATAACATGACTTGATACAAGTATCTAGTGTCAGGCTATGCTGATGGCATGATCCGTTGCTAAGATACAGTATCTTGTGAGACAGGAATACACTGTTATGAATAAATTCTTGTCCGTTTCCAAGATGTGTTAGCAGTTGGTATATTGGGCATGCATTATCATCATTTGTGGTGTACAATTTCCCTCTATTTTTGGCAAATATTACACACATTCAATTCATATAATCTGTAGGTTATACAGGGTGATTCGGAGAATTTATAGTCACTTACAGATCTTATTTCGGAAGACATTCTGAACAAAAAAAAAAATGTCATGTAAACATTTGTCCTAATCTCAATAATTTCAGAGTTACACTAATTTGAAGTCCTCTGTAAAATACCTTTTTTTGTTTTGTTTTAAGGGGAGAGGATGATATTTTTGGTGAAAAATGAGTAAATTAAAAAAAAAATTCTTTAAAATATTCTTTGATATGTGTGGAATGCATAGCATAACATTTTGTGGGTTTTTGTGCCCTTATCGGATGTTGAGTCACCATTTTTAAACTTCCTGCGTTATGGATTTTTAAATCACTCGCCCACTTTTATTGTTGTTTCCTGTAAATTAAATTTAATTTTTTTTCTTTAGAATATCCTTTGATATGTATTGAATGCATTGCATAACATTTTGTGGGTATTTGTGCCCTTATCGGATGTTGAGACGTCATTTTTAAACTTCCTGCGTTATGGATTTTTAAATCACTCGCCCACTTTTATTGTTGTTTCCGGTAAATTAAATTTTCAAATTTTTTAAAAATAACCTTTTATTTGTGTGGAATGCATTGCATAATATTTTGTGGGTATTTGTGCCCTTATCGGATGTTAAGACGTCATTTTTAAACTTCCTGCGCTATGGATTTTTAAATCACACGCCCGCTTTTATCGGTTTCCAGTAACTTCATTTTTTTTTTGCTACATTGCCAGACAAAAATGGATATAATTTCTGAACTATTAACGATACATGCATGAAATTTAGAACACTCATTCTTTAGACTATTAGGAAACTTTTCTCTGTAACAAAATTTTGTTAATTGATTTCATTTAAAAATACGTCCTTTCGTTTGCAAGAAAGGAAATCAGAAAATTGTTATTAAATTTTAATTGTATATTTTACAAACGTAGGGACTAATATCAAAATTCTGTTACAGACAGTTTATAGAACATACTTTTTCAAATACATTGCAAAAAACGGTTTGAATATATCTTTAAAAACGGTTTAGATATATCGGTTTTAGTACAATCCTGCATTGAGTATATTTTTTTCAAATTTCGGCCCCCAAATATATATATATATATATTTTTTTTTTTCAAATATTTTTATTTGGTTGAGTTGCAACAACTATGAGCTCTCTACATACAAAAAAAAATAATATTTTACACCAAATAGGAAAAACGTTTAAAAAATTACCATCCTCTCCCCTTAAAGGCATAAGAATATTACAAATAGAGAATTTAGTATTCAGAAGTGTCATTTCGTTAATTGACCAAAAATGTATTGTCAGTTGCTTTCTACAGATTTTGTTTTTCAATTTTAAACTAAAAATGACATCATTCTTTCGCACATATCAGAAGAATTGTTACAAATCATACGACTTTAGAAACTTGGTTCTCTACAGTTTAATTATGCATCATAATGTACAGTCTTGAGGAATTTACAAGAGTGACGTGATTTGTAACAATTATTGTTGTGATAAATTCATAAGAAAATGTAATTTTGTAGTTAAAAATTGAAAAAAAAATTCTGTACGAAGCAACTATGGAATTCACAACACATTTTTAGCTTCAGAATACTAGCTAATTAAAGAAATGATACTCCTGAATAGTTCATTCTTTATCTGTAATATTCTTTTACTCAAGAATAAAGGTATTTTACAAAGAATTTCAAATTAGTGTAACTCTGAAAATATTGAGATTGGGACCTCAGAATGTCTTAGGAAATAACCTCCGTAAGGGACGGTAAATCCTCGTGAATCACCCTCTATATCGGTGGAAGTAATATAACTATCACATTGAAGGGGCAATAGAATACATTAATACATAGATATTTATGCAAACACGTAGCTATCTCATAACAGTAAAATTTTCATAGCAATTGATTAATATTTGGCATAAAAGAGTTGGTGTTGAATCAAGAAAAGTAAACTTACGGAGAAATTGAATTGAATGTGAAATGAATATTTATGTAACACACCTATTAAAATTCTCCTGCGCTACATTCATCTAGTAATTTCAGGGAACCAACTTTAGAACAAAAATCTACTAGTTTTCTAATCATAAAAATTGGTAAAACAAGAATTCTTTGATGAAAAATTATTTTTGACATCTCTTTAAATGCCGCGCCCCTAACAGCCTTAATTAAAAAAAATAAACATACAACATATTAAGGGTGTTTGAGAATAAGGTGCTTAGGAAAATATTTGGGGCTAAGAGGGATGAAGTTACAGGAGAATGGAGAAAGTTACACAACACAGAACTGCACGCATTGTTTTCTTCACCTGACATAATTAGAAACATTAAATCCAGACTTTGATATGGGCAGGGCATGTAGCACGTATGGGCGAATCCAGAAATGCATATAGAGTGTTAATTGGGAGGCCGGAGGGAAAAAGACTTTTGGGGAGGCGGAGACGTAGAGGGGAGAATAATATTAAAATGGATTTGACGGAGGTGGGATATGATGATAGAGAATGGATTAATCTTGCTCAGGATAGGGACCAATGGCGGGCTTATGTGAGGGTGGCAATGAACAACCGGGTTCCTTAAAAGCCATTTGTAAGTGAACATACAATGTATTTGTAGGCATAATTGATCTGAATCCATTTGGGATATGAAAATATACTTTCTAAAGAGGTCAAATAGCCAATATTTTTTTTCTGGAAATTTTTCATTATTTTCAGTGGAGTCTCTCCTCAATAGCATAAATCAGAGGTCTCCAAAAAGCGTATCGTCATTCGTGCTCTCGATGCTGCCCGCCGAACACAGTGTGCTGTAAGGCTAGAGAAGGGGAAGAGACTCGTACCTCAACAGACGGAAGCGATCAGTGGGGGATCGCGGCAACGGTCTGCTTATGTTTACAAATAATAATATCAAAAGAATAAGATATATCATACGTTTGTATATTATTTTGACATACTATGAAGCTGGAGCCCCGTCTGTTGCTATGGACACAAGTCATTGCAAATTCATCCTCTTCTGTTCTATGGTGCCTTTAGTGCCTGGAAAAGATCTTCTCCAGTTGTATTTAGTAATTACATCTAGAAGACATTCAGACACAGTAAAAATGTTCATTAACTCCTCGGATGGAAATGGCTAGGTGAGCTTTGTCACTTCTATCTGTGCTTTCGTCGAATGCAAGTGAGTAAGCTATAAACTGGTTAATTGTGGTTTCGACTTCAGATTCAATTACATTTACAATCTTGAAATCCCTTCTCTGAACTGTAATTGGAAACAATTTAATTTTCTTGAACTTTGACTTTGTTCTGGACACAGTATTTTAGTAACGTCCTGTATGCACGATTTTACAAATGATGCTTCCGTGAAGGGCTTCATTGATTTTCCAATATTCCAAGTTAGAACACAGCTAGCAAGAAGCTTTTTCTGTTTAAGACTGAGGACACGTGTGTGATTTGTGTTTGTATTTTCTTGTTTTATATTTATCAAAATATTTGTAGGCCTACGCATTTCACCTAAAATTAAACGAAAAACTGAAAGTTTGTCAAGCGAAACTGAGTGTAAACGTATTGTAATATGCTGATTATTATGTGTAACCAACAATTATACAGATAGCCCCAAAATAAATTATTTTCACATGTCCAACATGCCTGTAATTGTGTGATATTCTTTGTGAAGAGTCGAGTATTGTCGTCGCATGTTGAATTTTCACAAATTCTTGAGAATTTTCGAACAAATTAAGCATTTCGCATTCTCCCCACTAACACAAAAAAAATGTCTCTTCCGTTTCATCCTTGAATGTACTACGTCCATGATTAGAAGACATTGTGAAACGGTGGAACACTCCGACCAACACAATGATAATGGCAGTCCGCCACTGCTCTTCGTTTGCGCATAAACATTGAGTACAGCACAGGTGGGGATGGGTGAGGCGGAGCGCGCTCATTACGTACTGGCTTCGGTTCCGTTCAGGGGTTTACTCGCGAGTACGCTTTTGGAGATGTGTGGCATAAATTATACAAATTATTGTGAGGAAGAAGAGGAAAAAATATTTGGACGAAGAAAGCAGTTTCTATGGAAAGAAGATACAGGGACATCATTTTATTTTTACTTCAATTTTTATTGTATCTGAGTTTTTGAATGTACTTCACTCCTACCCCTTCTACTAATGAAGTTCAACCATCAGTGAAGTGTGTTGTATCAGTGAAGAAGTATGTCGTGTTAGTGAAGTGTGCTGTGTAAGTGAAACGTGTTCCTGTCAGTGAAGCTTTATAGGATATAGTGGCAGTGCAAAGTATTTGAACAGTGAAATGTTTTTGAAGTGTTAGTGAAATCAGGATACAATCAGTGAAATATGTCGTAGTTCCAGTGCAGTGAGTGAGTTGACAGCGAAATGAGTGTAATGTTGAAAGGTACTTGTGCAGATATGAACATATACTCGTGGGTTTTAGTTCGATCTTAGTTTTAAGATACAAATTAGAATATTTCAAATGTTATTTTAAGTGATCGTTTCATTTAATTTAGTATATTCTCTGTTGTTGTTGTTATTATTATTATTATTATTATTATTATTAGTATTAATTATTACTATTATCATTAATTGTATTTTTAATTAATCATTTTATTATTGTCATTATTGAGTGTAATTAGTTACCACTGCCACCGGGTATATACCCATTGCAGTGTGAATAAATACATACATACATCCTCCACACAGAACCAAAACCGCAAATACAGTCATAGTAGCCTTACAGTCATGGTAAACAGTATGTTCCAAAAATATGTTCGCGTTTTCCAGTGACGAAAGAGCTTTCAATATTGAATCATTTTCGCACAGGTATTGTCGTCCATTTGCCTACGTCGTATCCAGGTTTCCCCCACCAGCTTTTATACGCCAGCTAGTGGCTGGGCTGTCTTAGCTCTTTTCTGAGAACATTAATTTCTGTTAGGAATTGGACGTCTACGTAATATTATACAACTGTTTAAAATAACTTAAATAAAAGAGCCTCGTTAAGTAATTAACTGTCACGTGATTTCCTCCCTTTCTACGACCCTGCGACATAACCACTTCGACGGAATAATTTTATCATTTCGGATCGAGCAGAAGTGAAGATTGAATTTATAGTACGTAAGGTACTCTTTTATTTCAACATGAGTTACTAGTACGAAGAACGAAACTGGTAATTGGGATTAGGTACAATAGTCTATAGTGCGATAATATGCGCAAAAGAACTGAAGCCTATATCGAAATGAACGGCCACTATTTTCAAAAATGTGTTTAAATATCCATATTATGATTATTTTTCAATTTAACTTCATTCTCTATAGTGTACGCTAATGTGCTGTAGACAGTATAATATACACTGCATAATGAATACGTCCACATGGATAGCTCAGTTCGTGAGTAAAAACACTCATTGTTAATATTGTACTGTATTTTGATTAAAGAAAAACCTAATGAAAATTATCAAACTCAAAATCGCGATATTTCCTAGTTTACGTAAATGGATGAAATACTTTTCTTCCCTCCTATACCTAGTAAAGTGATTTGTTTGTATTTTACGCCAGTATCATCGAACTCCAGTCGTGGAAGGGGGTAGCAAACGGCGTTGATCCAGAGGTATAGCCAGGTTAATATTAAAAATATTAAGTTAGTAAAAATAAAATGATGACCCTGTATAAAACTCAGTTTTATTTCCGGAAATGGAACGCAGTTCTACTGACGAATGTGCAAATATTTCGATTAAAGCAGAAAAAGAGACAAGATGATGCTAGAAATGAATTTCCCGTAAAACTTGTAACTTTGGAATTTTGACCGATAATATTCTCTTCCAGCTGTTCGATGGTGAGTTACATCTTGTAAATCTTGGACTGCGAATCCTACTTCTCTAAATGTGATCACAAAACGCGGTGTTCAGCGTTAAAACAAGTTCTCATTAGCCGTACCCTGAGGCGTGGAAGAGGGTGATGACTCTGCGAACGGCAAGGTATTTGGAAGGAAGCCAATCCTCCTATCGAGGCATTTTCTGGGTAGACAAAGCAAGCTTCCAAGAATTTCAGTGTGATAACCGAGCCCAAGAATCGAATTCCTGACCCCCTGAATTCTAAGTCGGCACTCTGGGCGCATTGTGTAACTCTGTCTAGTATTCATAAGGAAGTTACGTTTTTCTTTTGATTCTTCTTTCTTCTGGCTCAGATTACACTGTAGATCAATTTCGGTTCCTTACTTCCCTGCACAAACGGAATGTAGAATATATAGCTCATTTATTAATTTTTTGGAAGTCAAAAAGGTTTTACTTTATACTATTATTAATTTGTATGTGATATATTTACTTAAAATTATATAAGAAAAGGAATATGTTCTAATTCGCTCATGAACACTGGGGTGCAAAAGAAATGCCGAGTCGAAGTCGCTGTCGATTTGAAATACAGGGACATCATTTTATTTTTACTAACATTTTTAATATTAACTTGGCTATACCTTTAGAGAACCGGAAAAACCTTTCGCTACCCCCTTCCACAACTGGAGTTCGATGATACTGGCGTAAAACACAAACAAATCACTTTACTAGGTATAGGAGGCATCTAGAAGTAACATAAGAAATAGATGTTAGGATTTTTCTTCACGAGCATCAATGTGAAATACGCAACGACCTAGCACTCGATGGAAATACGACTCAATCCACTCTTAATCCAAAGTCGACCGTGGAAAGTCTATTGTTTCTAGTTGCTAACCGCTTGGAGCGCTTTATAGCGATATTTGCAAAAAATCAGCTCAAGCTTCGCGACTGTATATAGTAGACTGTGGTACTAGACTGTGATATTATCGTGTTACGGGCACCGCGCTTAGCAAAGAATAGAAATAGAGATACACAGAAGGCATTGCAATTAAATAATTATACAAACACATCTGAACTGGCATGAATTTTCTAAAGACGTTTTATTCCATGCAAAGGAGAAATGTGTAGCTAAATGTGTCATTTGCATTCACTTTTCAGTTCTGTATCTGTATTTATAATAAAATTTTATATTTATATTTACAATAAAATTAATACTCCATGTTGAATCTTTCGTACACTACTTTTAACACTTGAATATAAATAATTGATTAAATGGCGATCTTACTCGTGTTAATTATGTAAGTATGTGCGGCTTACAGCTGTTTCGGTGCTTCTTCACGCCATCCTCAGAGCCTACTAGATCTCGGAGTCATCTCGAACTTCGCTGCCTGTTGTGTGGGTGCGTTCGATTGTTGAGAAGTGTTGAAATGTGGTGTCAAATAGTGTGTGTGGTCTGAAATTGATCTGTGTGTTGAGAATTTGATCAGGGTGAGTTTTAATGTGTCTGTATATTTCATATTGTTCTAGTGTGTTGAGTTTTTGGTTTTTGGGTTGTATGTGTAGGATTTCCATGTCTGTATTTATGTCATTGTATGTATGGTTAGCATTGGTTATGTGTTCGGCATATGTTTTTTAATTGGGTTATTTTACGACGCTGTATCAACATCTAGATTATTTAGCGTCTGAATGAAATGAAAGTGATAATGCCGGTGAAATGAGTCCGGGGTCCAGCACCGAAAGTTACCCAGCATTTGCTCGTATTGGGTTGAGGGGAAAACCCCGGAAAAAACCTCAACCAGGTAACTTGCCCCAACCGGGATTCGAACCCGGGCCATATGTAGATGTATTGTGTCCTTTGGTTATTGCTTTAATGTGTTCTTTGTATCGAGTTTGGAATGATCTGCCTGTCTGTCCAATGTAGAAACTGTCGCAACTATTGCATGTCAGTTTGTATACGCCTGTGTGGTTGTATTTATTTGTTTGTGTTTTTTGTGTGTTGAGATGTCTTTGTAGTGTGTCTTCTGTTCTGTATGCTATGTTGTATTTCTACTTGCTGAATGAAGATGCGATCTTATGTGTGCTTTTGTTTTCGTATGTTAGTGTGATGTATTTCTTGTGTTCTTGTGATTGTGTTGTGTTTTGCGTGTTTTTGTGTTTGTTAAGTTTTTGTTTTGTCTTTCTTATTATCTTCAGAACACTAGCCAATTAAAGAAATGATACTTCTGAATAGTTCATTCTCTACCTGTAATATTCTTTTACACTTAAAATCAAAGAAACAAAGTATTTTACTAACAATTTCAAATTGAAGTAACTTTGAAAATATTGATATTAGGACAAATGTTTATATGACATTTTTTGCTCAGAATGTCTTCAGAATTAAGCTCTGTAAGTGACGGTAAATCCTCGTGAAGCACCCTTTATATTTAACATAAATTTTTAACTTTAAACATAAGTTTCATTTATCGATGTAATATAGAATATTTCACTTATTTCGGAATATGTATTATATGACTTTCTCGTGTTAAATTCTATCGTACGTGGTTTACATATTTCTACCTGTTATTGGTCTTCTTCAGAACTGGTCGTTGCTGGTCTTGGCAGCTCTTTTTTTTATTAGGCTATTTTACGACGCTTTATCAACATCTTAGGTTATTTAGCGTCTGAATGAGATGAAGGTGATAATGCCGGTGAAATGAGTCCGGGGTCCAGCACCGAAAGTTACCCAGCATTTGCTCATATTGGGTTGAGGGAAAACCCCGGAAAAACCTCAACCAGGTAACTTGTCTCGACCGGGAATCGAACCCGGGCCACCTGGTTTCGCGGCCAGACGCTCTAGCCGTTACTCCACAAGTGTGGACCTTGGCGCCTCTTGTTTTGTTTCCTGTGGGGGTGTGTTTGTGTAGTGTAATGTGGAGTCAAAGTGTGTGTGTGTTTTGAAATTGAGTTGTGTGTTGAGAATTTCATTAGGGTGTGTTTTTGTGTGTCTTGTCTTTGACTCCACATTACACTACACAAACACACCACCACAGGGAACAAAACAAGAGGCGCCAAGACCAGCAACGACCAGTTCTGAAGAAGACCAATAACCAGGTACGATTGTATTGTTTTTATTAACATTCCATGGTATTCATACATGCTTACAGCTAGAATATGGAACAAGTCAAAAAACTTAATACTATTATAAAGTCTTAATTTATAGTCACAGTCTAGATGAAATATATACAGACGAGGTTTACAATATAGTCTACTAGTACAACACAAAGTTTTAGTATCAATTTCATGAAGCGTTGTTGAATGTCATGAATTCACCTACAGAATGGAAGGCATGAGAAATTAGGTACTTCTTTAATTTGGCCCTAAATAATCTTATTTTTTGAGTTTCATTTTTTATATTGATAGGGAGGCTATTAAAAATTTTTATTGCCATATAACGCACTCCTTTTTCATAGCACGATAGACTTTCCGATGGAGTATGAAAGTCATTTTTTGACGTGTATTTATGCTATGAACTGTTGAATTAGTTACAAAGTTTTCACGATTACATACGAGGAAGATTATTAATCAAAAGATATACTGACAAGCCATGGGCATTATCTGTAGTTTTTTTTAAATAGTCCTACACGATTCCCTAGATTTGGCACCTACTATTATTCTAATTACTCTTTTTGTAATAGAAATATAGGCCTACTGTTACTATCTGTGGAATTTCCCCAGAATATTATTCCAAAACTCATTACCGAGTGGAAGTATGCAAAGTATATTGTTTTTAAGGTATTGATATTTACTATCTTTTGCATAGATCTAATAGCAAAACAAGCTGAATTTAGTTTGGGGGAAATTTCTTTAATATGATTTTTCCAATTTAACACATTATCGATTTTTAATCCAAGAAATTTGGTTGTTGTTGTTTCTAATAGCGATCTATTTTTAATTATTGCGCCAGAAATTTGCGAAGTTGAATTTGGACAGGATTTAAATTGAATTATGTTAGTTTTGTTACAATTTAATACTAATTTATTGACTGAGAACCAGTCACATATTTTGAAGAGAATTTCCTCTGCTGAAGATTGGAATGTGTTGGAGTTATTGGCTATAATTACTACACTTCTGTCATCTGCAAATAATATGGGATGACCTACATCTTTTATTATGGGGGCAAGATCATTTATGAACACTGGGAAAAGTAGGGGACCTAATATTGATCCTTGAGGAATTCCATTATTAATAGTTCCCCATGTCGAGACAGATTTCATAGTTGTATTGATTTCTACTTTCTGTTTCCTATCTATGAGATATGAGATATGAATTTAACACGAGAAAGTCATATAATATATTCCGAAGTTAATCATATCATTGATGACATAGGTATTGAGAAGTTTCGATCAGGAATAAGATATTTGGAAAATTATAATTTGGTAAATATATCAGTTAGAAAAGTTTCATTACGGAATATGAATTGTTTTCGCGGAATATAAATTTCAGGGAAAATGTACCAAAAAAAAAATATTTGGGAGAAGTGTTCAGGAATCTAATATTAGCAATCTATAACAAGGTTTAGTGGTAAATATTTGTAACCAGATTCAGTTTACAACATGCGAAATACGTTTAATAAAGCAAGAACTATATGTGTAGCCAGAATCTGGGGCAGGCATGCTCTAGAGATTCGGTATCGGTTTGAAGCTGTGGGCGATGGATTTGTCTGATAACTTGATTGGACTCGATTCAGAACTGTAAAAGAGAGCGCAGCCAGTCTGTCAGCATTCCACGCAGCTGCAGTCATCTGTTAATTAATTTAATTGACGTGAGTTTTTCGCATCAAAATTGAACATGTAGCTATATCTAACGCTTTGCAAAATGTAATTCATTTACGTATAAATTTTTATTTTATTGGCGCATATTACCTCGCTCTGTGCCACTAATAATGATAAAAATAAACGCTGGGATTTATAGTTGCAGGGCTATTAGTAGCGATAACAGAGCTGTACAAAAAATACATTTTCTGTGAGCAATTTTTACTGTTTAAAATAATGTGACAGGTCATGGAGATGATAACCTAGGCTATAATGTTTATATCTACTTATGACGTCAACTATAAAACTAACCTTACTATTAGCAGACTTACATTTTAATGCAAATAAAACTGTAGAGACATAATACTGCTCATTGTCCACATGACATTTACTTCAAACTCTAAAATGCTTCTATAAATGAAACAAATTACGTCATATTAAAAAGAAATGTTCGTATTGTTTAATATAATAATAATAATAATAATAATAATAATAATAATAATAATAATAATACAGACGTGGACAAATTATTAGCAAAATTGGAGATTTTTATTATATATTTTTACAAAATATGATTCTTCAATTTAGACTACAGTATTAGTATTTATTTATTTAGTATTTATTTATTTAACCTGGTAGAGATAAGGCCGTCAGGCCTTCTCTGCCCCTCTACCAGGAGATTCCAACTACAATATCAACAATAAAATTACAATTAGTATTAAATTTACAATTACAATTACAAATAATATTACAATTAGTATTAAATTTACAATTACAATAAAATCAAAGTACGAAAAGATTACCTGAATAATTAAAGCTAGATAATTTATCATAGAGGAACAAAGAATATTTTATATTTACTGAATTACAAATTAAATCTAGATTAACAAAATTGTATAGTGATGAAATTACTGAATATTGAAATATTTTGTGATAGATTAAAGAAACTATTTACAAGTAATCAATTACTGACCAGGTGCCTAGTACAGTTGACATCTTTGCGTATTACCAAATTATTAGAAAAATGGAAGATTTGTATTGTATATTTTTACAAAATTTGACTCTTCAATTTAGACTACAATAGATATTTTTGCATATTTTCAAATTATTAGCAAAAGGGAAGATTTTTTGTATATTCTTTTACAAAATTCGACTCTTCAATTTGGACTACAGGTGACATTTTGGATATTTCCAAATTATTAGCAAAACTGAATATTTTTATTATGTATTTTTACAACATTTGAATCTTCACTTTAAACTGCAGTTGACATTTTTTGCATATTTAAAAATATTAGCAAAATTGAAGATTTTATTATATATCGTTTACAAAATTTGACTCTTCGATTTAGAATAGCCTATATTTTTGCATATTTATATCTACTGTAATTATAGAAATATGCAAAATTGTCAGCTGTAGTCTAAATTGAAAAATCAAATTTTGTAAATGGAATTATCATAAAAATCGTCAATTTTGTTAATAATTTGTCCACGTCTGTAATAATAATAATTTATTTAATCTGACAGGATTAAGGCCATAAGGCCTTCTCTTCCATCCTACCAGATAGCACATATAAATACAAAAAAGAAATACAAACACTGATGAAAATGGTACAAATTAAGTTAAAGCCTTATAGAGGGTCAACAGAGTCAAAAGTACATAATAGTGCTCTCATCGAGCTAATACAACGAAAAGAAAGAAAACAGAGATAGCAATGATGATATTGATAACTGACAATAATAATAATAATATTAATAATAATAATAATAGTAATAATAATAATAATAAATACATTACATATTAATTTTCAATTTTACAACGGCATAGTTACAATATTTACTATATGTCATGGGTTAAGGTGAAGTTGCGCAACCTGACATGTGTTCAACAAACAATTCCAAGAACTAGAATGTGATTTTTTAATTTAAATTTGAATTTTGATATTGTCCGACAGTCTCTGACGTGGTCAGGGAGAGAATTCCAAATATAGTAGAATCTAGAATTTTATGGCACTAAAATGTGTGTTTAGATACCTAGAATAATTATTCATTTAGTGTTGTGCCCAACGGCACATCTTTCACTACAAACCCAGCATTCTCCAATCTTTCCTATTTTCTACCTTCCTCTTTGTTTCTTCATACGATCCATATATCTTAATGTTATCTATGATCTGATATCTTCTTCTACCCCGAACTCTTCTCCCGTTCACCATTCCTTCCAGTGCATCCTTCAGTAGGCAGTTTCTTCTCAGCCTGTGACCCAACCAATTCCTTTTCCTCTTCCTAATCAGTTTCAGCATCATTCTTTCTTACCCATCTTATTTCTTATTCTGTCTGTCCATTTCACACGTTCCATTCTTCTCCATATCCACATTTCAAATGCTTCTATTCGCTTCTCTTCACTTCGTCACTACCCCATACAAAGCAACACTCCATACAAAGCACTTCACTAGTCTTTTCCTTATTTCTTTTTCCAGAGGTCCGCAGAAGATGCTCCTTTTTCTATTAAAAGCTTCCTTGGCCATTGCTATCCTCCTTTTGACTCCCCGGCAGCAGCTCATGTTACTGCTTATAGTACACCCCAAGTATTTGAAGCTGTGCACTTGCTCTACTGCAGAGGTCTGCATCGGATGTTTTCGCTCGAGCGCCAAGTAGTTCATAGCATAATCCGATAGGTATCGCACATGCATGTTGGATAAAATTGTCACGAGCGATAAATCCTCGAACGGCATAAGCCGAGCGTTAGACATTCGTTCTTGTTTCAGTGATGAAGTGTGTAGTAACATCATAGATGTTTATCATTTCAAAACTTTGCAGTGTTTAACTAACCTCTCCATAGTACAACTATAAAACTTGCTTTAAAATGTAATATAAATGTTGTAGGTAAATTTTTTTTTTTTTTTTCACACAAGAGTGATTTTGTTTTTGCCATATCTGATAGATGTTATTGGATGTAAATGTAATTATCATTAACGGAGAACACAATCACGATAATGCAAGAACTGTATCAAGTTTTCTAGTAGTAGTAATAATAATAATAATAATAATTAGTGTATCAAACTTTGCGTCTGTTTCTATTGTTTAACATAGTAGATCCTGGAATTTTAGGGCACTAAAAATGTGTATTTAGGTACTGTACCTACAGGTGTTACATTTGAGTTTGTATACGCCTGTGTGGTTGTATTTGTTTGTTTGTGTTGTTTGTGTGTTGAGATGTTTTTGTAGAGTGTTATTTGTTCTGTATGAGATGTTGTAATTTAATTTCTTGAATGAGGTTACAATTTTGTGTGTGTTTTTGTTTTCGTATGTTAGTGTGATGTATTTTTTGTGTTTTTGCGTTTGTGTTGTATTATTATGTTTTTCTGTGATTATGTTTTGTCTTTCGTATTATGTTGTCTATTATGTTAGGGTTGCATCCGTTTTCTTGTGCTATGTATTTGATTGTGTTTAACTCTTCGTTGTAATCGTGTTGGCTCATTGGTATGTTGAGTAGTCTGTGTACCATTGTTCGGAATGCAGCTTGTTTGTGTTGTGTGGGGTGGTTGGATGTGTTGTGTATGTGTGTTGTTGTTGTTGTGAGTTTTCTGTAGACTTTGCTTTTTATTTTATTCACTAGGTCTATGTTGTTTTTTATTGTTTGTTTTTAGAATATAATGTTCTTTCTTATATTCCGAAGTGATATATTGTTAAAAATTGTGTAATCAAGATGTATTAATAAACTATTATTATTGTTACAATAGTACATTATGCAACGAGCCTATAACGAGCGCAAGCGAGATTCATAATTTTCATACGAGCATCTTAATTACCATTATAGGCAAGTTTCATACGACTTTTTATGCTCGACTATATTTCTAGCTTGAAATTATTCATAAGTATCCATGTTATTCTTATCTGACTGGGGAGCGGAACTGAGCTTGTACAATCTCGTAAATTGTGAGATGTGCGCAGAAGCGAGAACATTGATTTTTTCCGAGGAACAAATGTCATTGACCTTGATATAATGTAGACAGTAAAATTAACATTAATCTTGATATAACCTGGAAATTGATTTAGACATTGAAAAACGAGATGACAAATTGAATTTATTTGAATATTATTTACAATTAACGCTAATTATTATAGTAACAGAACATAACCTTCTGCGACAGTATTGGATTTCCTGTCTCCGTGACGTTTCGCTAGTTGTCTTTCGATTGCATATCCGAGAATAATCGATACTTCCGCTTTCATATTGCTTTCTGATTGGTGGAAAACCTGAACTTTAATGAATAGGTGTACTTTAATGAGGTCCATTAAAGGGCTGCTACCAGGTGTATAATTACTACATTTCGGCATGGTCGAGCATAAAATATATTATCGGTTGTTTTGTATGGTTGTGAAATTTGATCTCTCACTTTGAGAGAGGAAAAAAGGTTAAGGGTGTTTAAGAATAAAGTGCTTAGGAAAATATCTGGGGCTAAGAGGGATGAAGTTACAGGAGAATGGAGAAAGTTACACAACGCAGAACTGCACGCATTGTATTCTTCACCTGACATAATTAGGAACATTAAATCCAGACGTTTGAGATGGGCAGGGCATGTAGCACGTATGGGCGAATCCAGAAATGCATATAGAGTGTTAGTTGGGAGGCCGGAGGGAAAAAGACCTTTGGGGAGGCCGAGACGTAGCAGGATAATATTAAAATATATTTGAGGGAGTTGGGATATTATGGTAGAGACTGGATTAATCTTCCTCAGGATAGGGACCAATGGCGGGCTTATGTGAGGGCGGCAATGAACCTGCGGGTTCCTTAAAAGCCATTTGTAAGTAAGCAACGTATTTTTGTCATAAGGAATGAAGGATAGGTCGGACCTCAGTGCAGAGAGACTGAAAAGTTTCCATGGTCTGCCTTCTTCGCACAGTTGTGACCCTCTCTGGACTCCTTGAATGCGCTCTCTTCTATTCCGCAATGAACGTCGATGACGTCGTACGTTCAGATTGTGACTAGCATACTAAGAAGATTAAGTTCCCAGCCGGCAATGGATTCAGGCCTGGTGGAAGCGCACCATTTTGCTACCCACTTCTTCAACAAATATTAAAACACTTTTTCACAGTCCGGAACTAAACGTTAGAGGAAAAAACGTGGCTGATTTATACTGTTTCCAAGGCTGAGGGTAAAATGGGGTTTTAAAATTCATTTTGGAATCCAGAATCGTATTGGTAATACATTCAGGAGAAAATCCCAGCTGTGAAACCGGTTATTAGCAAAGTTTACAGTGGCGGTTAATAAAAGTTTCATGTTGTGGCAACAAATAATAATTGAACAACGGGACTGTAGCACTCATGTGCTAGGATGTTTGTGGAATGGCATTACAATGTGTTGGTTCGATACTCTCTTAAGGTTTGCAGCACCGACACACAGGCATTCTTTATTCGAATACCGATGTTCATAAAAAGTTAACGCCTTTCTTTCCTCTATGCTAGTGGGGTAGTAACCCACGTTGTGAAATCTTTATCATTCATTTGCCTCAAAGAAACGCCGGAAAAGTGTCGGTTTTTCGGCACTAGATTCAAGCAATATTTTATTATTCATTGACATCAAGGTTATAAAATTGACAAGTCACTATCACCACCATCACAATCGGTACCAATACCAAACAATGACCTCAAAATATGACAATTGAGGGGCATTTTTTTTTTCAAAAAATCGCTTAACTCCAAAATTTTCAAAATTGAGTTTTTGGTAGTTTTATGTCAATATTTATGTTACGCGTATTCCTGTAAAATCAGTTTTAGCAAAAGTCGACAAACGCAAAATTCGATATTCTCTCTTTTTTACTTAATTATGTTTATTATTATTTTTAAGTTCATATTTGTATACCGGTATGTATTTTTTCTGTATGTGATTTGATCCTGGTTGAGTGGAAGAGAAGGCCTGATGGCCTTAACTCTGCCAGGGAAAATAAAAATATTATTATTATTATTATTATTATCATTATTATTATTATTATTATTATTATTATTATTATTATTATTATCATTATCATTATTATTATTATTATTACCATTATCATTATTATTATTATTATCATTATTATTATTATTATTATTATCATCATTATTATTATTATCATTATCATCATTATCATTATCATTATTATCATTATCATTATCATTATCATATTCATTATCATTATCATTATCATTATCATTATCATTATCATTATTATCATTATCATTATCATCATTATCATTATCATTATCATTATCATTATCATTATTATTATTATTATCATTATCATTATTATTATCATTATCATTATTATTATTATTATTAATTATATGATTCCTGTCTTCATTTATATGATTTCATTAATTCATTTGTAATACCTTTTTGTTTAATTACTATTATATTTATTGTATTTCATCTCATTGCCATTTTCTATCATTCATTCTCATCATCATTTGTTGTCTTGTTTCGTTTTGTACCTGTGCTAAACTGTAATTGGCCTTGTGCTGTTGTTTTGCACATTAATATTCTAAATAAAATAAAAAAAAATAATAAAAAAATTACCATTATCATTATCATTATTATTATTATCATTATCATTATTATTATTATTATTATTATTATTAACATTATTATTATCATTATCATTATTATTATTATTATCATTACCATTACCATTACCATTATCATTATTATTATTATTATCATTATCATTATTATTATCATCATTATCATTATTATTATTATTATTATCATTATCATTATTATTATTATTATTATTATTATTATATTCGCCTCTTCATTAGTTAAAGCTGAGGTCGATAAACGCCAAACCACATTTAAAAAAAGAATAGTTTTGTGAAAGTTATACTTTGCTTAAAAATGTTTTATTTTATGCAACAGACCATAATTTGATAGCAATCTATCAACAAGAATGTACATGTAGGCCTAAAAGATAAATAACTCAATTTATTTAAATCTATTTAAATTTGTAGCAAATGTAACCGGGAGGGGATTGACTGCTTCGAAGATCACTCCAAAAATTAAGTGGCCGTGGCTGATGACGCAGCATTTTGGAAAATGGGACTTATCTGGAAAACCATAAGGCATAAATCGAAAATTCTTATATCAAATTAAAGAGGAGAAAATTCTCTATTAAAATAGTTATATTTTGAAAATTCTCATTTTTCATCATTTTTTGCGTTTTGTGGGTGTACATATACCTTAAGAGAGAAATATGTAGACAGACAAATAATAAATGCGATAAAAATATAGAGAAACGTAGAAACAAATACAATGGTGTCGTCTCATAAAATGTTTGTGTAAGTCAAAGTTCAACTTTTGAGAAAGATTGAATGCAGTTTCTGTACTGTACTAGACCATGGCTGCATTGCAGAGAGAATAGTATTCTGGCTACGTTCGTTGCCTCATGCAAACTTGATCATCTTCCCAGGCATTTTGCTTGCATCTACAAACTAGTACGCTTATGGCCTTTCGTATGAAATACAGTATACGAGTATGCTTTCAAATTTTCATCCCTTTTTCAGGAACTGTAGGCGATAAAAACTCAATTCTTATGGTAATTGGGTTCATACTGCATGGGTTTAATCAGGTTAGCTTATACGAAGAGCAGGGGTTACGTGCCAGTTTTGTAGTTCCATTACACTCCATTTCGTATCTTTTAAGTATTTTACGGCCGTACAGTTCAGAAAGGCTTCAAGTGTTCAGAAGTCAAAGAAAAAAAATCGCTAGTGTATTAGGCTTCCCGTGAATTATAAAATATTTTCTGTCTAATTTAGACGGTTACAGCACCGTTCCTTCGAACGTGTTTATAGAAAAACAGATGAAACATGAACGTGACGTATATATTTCAAGACAGAATTCCACTGCAGGCACGTAGGCCTACTTATTCTTCAGGAATAATAATAATAATAATAATAATAATAATAATTTATTTATTTTATTTATTTATTTATTTAGAATATTAACGTGCAAAAACAACAGCACAAGGCCAATTACAGTTTTGCACGATACAAAACAGAACAAAACAACAAATGATGATGAGAATGAATGATAGAAAATGGCAATGAGATAAAATACAAACAATATAATGGTCTACCTAATCAATGATCAAATAATAATTATAAAATTATAAAATTAGTACAATGAGGTAATTGAAACAATGGAATAGTCTACATTAAACAATTGACCAAATGCAAGAAATAAAATGGACAAATAATTATTAAAATAAGATCAGTGAGTTAAAAACTCAAAGATATACTACACATTAAATGGATCCAAGTTGAATCCATGCAAATTAGCATATTTAATGCATCTGCAGACCGGAGACAGAGATTTAGGATTCCTATTATAAAACATTTTATGAAATCTTAAACCATTAGCAGGAATACGAAGACTGATATTGCTTATGAAAGATTCACAATCAATATCACCCTTAATGACTTTACAGAAAAATAAATAATCAAGATCCTGACGTCTGGTGAACAAACAACCGCAATTGAAATATTTGCATTTAATCTCATAGTTATAATCGGAATTTGGTAAAAATCTATAAGAACACAAGGAAATAAATTTTCTTTGAATATTCTCCAATTTAGCCGAGTCAGTGGAAGTAATGGAGTTCCATACAACAGATGCATATTCAAGCTTGGATCTAACCAACGTATAGTATAAAATTAATAAACACATAGGAGTGGAAAAAGAATAAGTTATAGACCTAATTAGACCAAGCATTCTTAACGAATGGGTATAAATATATTGCACATGATCATGGAAATATAATTTTGAATCAAGTAGGACACCAAGATCTCTAATACAATCTATCCTAGTAATTACGACATTACTGAGAGAATAGTTAAATTTTAGGGAGATAGTTTTCCGTGAAAAGGAAATAACAGAAGTTTTGGATTGATTAATTTTCATTCCATTTTCAACAGACCATTGTGAAATTGAATTAATGTCATTTTGAAGAATTTGACAATCGACCAAACTATTAATTTTGCGAAAGATTTTGAGATCATCCGCAAATAAAAGGAAGCTAGAACTTATTCTTTTACTTATATTATTTATAAACAATAAAAATAATAGAGGTCCCAATGTAGACCCTTGAGGAACACCGCATAAACTATTAAATGGAACCGAGAGAGAATTACCTAGTCGAACACAAGACTGTCTATCTGTTAAATAATTTTCAAACCAATTAACGTAGTTAGTGTAGAGACCAAAATTACTTAATTTATTTAATAAAATTTTGTGAGGAACAACATCAAATGCTTTGCTAAAATCAAAATAAATTGAGTCAATTTGACCTTGAGTTTCGACAACAGGCATAATGAGATTAAGATAGGAAACTAAATTTGTAGTAGTAGATTTACTTCTAGTAAATCCATGTTGGGCCGAATTGATCTTATTTTTGACATAAAATGAAATGTGTTTGTGAATAATTTTTTCAAAAATTTTAGAAAAATTGTTTAGGATAGAAATGGGTCTATAATTAGTGACACTGTTTTTATTACCATTTTTAAAAACTGGAATAATGGACGCTTCTTTCCATAGTGATGGGTAAATTCCTGTTTTTAAACTAAGATTGAATAAAAAAGTTAAAACAGGCAAGAGAATATTAGAGCAACCCTTGATTATAAAATTAGGAATGCTATCAGTACCTTTACATTTATTAGGCTTTAGTTTTTTAATAGCTTTATTTACATCATCGAATGTAATATTAGGCAGGGACAAACAGTCAGTGATATTAGAATCATAAGTAATGAAATTAGAGTTACAATTTTGTTGAACAGATTTAAATTGACAAGCAAATGCATTTGCAATTTCTTTTTCATCTGTGATGTGAACGCCATTTATTATTAGTTCTGTGGGATTACTATTTGTTTTTCGAAAAGTTTCTACATATTTCCAAAATTTATTTGGTTCGTGCTTTAGGTTATCATCAATTGATTGTAACCATTTGAATTTATCAGATTTAATCATGGCTTTGACTTGTTTTCTAAAATTAGAAAAAATTTGATAATGATGATCAGTTTTATATTTTTTGTAATTTTTATGAGCTTTATTTTTTTTCTTAATAAGCTGACGTAAATCGTTTGAAAACCATTTAGGATAGTGCGATTTTTTAACAAAGGTGACAGGGACACAAAGGGATATAGCATTGTTTATAATTTGAGACAAGGAATTTGCAGCAGTGTTTACATCAGTAGTCTGATATATGCTAGTCCAATCATAATTGTATAGAATAGAATAAAGATTCAGATAATCACCTTGAGAATAATTTAAATAAGAACTGATTAGAGAGTGTTCCGGTAACGATAATTTTACTTCAATATAAATAGAGATAGATGGATGATAAGTATCCTCTAAAACTAGAGAGTGATCGACAAGTTTAACTGTACTGTTTTTATCATTAGTAAAAACCAAATCAAGAAGCTTTTTACTCGTAACGGTAGAGTTAATTTGAATTAATCCAAGAAGGCAGGACGAGGAATATAAATCCTTAGCCTTAATTTTAGAGTAATAATGAGTATCATTAAGATTAGAACCAGTTGTCCAGTCCATACCAGGAGTATTAAAATCACCAAGGATTACTATTCTAAAATTATGAGTGTCGAGATTTTTTTCAAGAAAATTAAGATAAGATTTTAAGTGAATATGATCTGTATCAGGAGAGAAATAATGGTTACCTAATAACAGATTAAAACCATCAGTCATTCTAAGTTCAACCCAAACGCATTCACTAATAATTTCTAAGTCAAAACGTCTTTTAGTAAAAGGTAACTGGTTGCTAATCGCTGTTAGGACACCACCACCTCTTTTTTTGTTAGTGTCTGCAAACAGTCTATCTGCACGAAACACAGTGTAGTTATTTGGAAATAAATTAGAATTAATAACTGACTCGGATAACCATGTTTCAGTGAGACAGATAATGAGATCATTATTACTCACTATATTCTGAAAAATTTCATCAACTTTAGTGTTAAGTCCTCGAACATTTTGGTAGAAAATCTCAAGATGATTAATAGAACTGAACATTGAAAATGAGAGCGAGCAAGACTAAGACTAAGAGGCATTTCCCTGAGAATCAACAGAGTTCGAATTAGCAGAATGCGCAAAGTGCTGCTCAGGCTTTAATTTACCATAAAATGGTTCAATTAGGCAACCAGCAGGCCAAACTTCAGGTTTGTTAATGGAATCGAAATCCCTCACATCAACAGTGATGTGAAAGGAAGAATATGATTGATATTTGGTTTTTAGTTTAGTTACAGCAAGAGATCTTAGCTGAAGTTGATTCTTCAGGGAGGCCTCTATATTGTTTGTGTTGACTTTGGAACTAAATCTCGAAACAAATAGAGATTTAGTTTTAATTCTCTCAGGGGCCATTTCAATGCTACTCATGGCCAATGTTCCAACTTTAGGTTCTCTTTTTTTATATTTTTTGCGAGTAACTAATTGAAAACCATCAGATACGTTGGCAGAAGTTGAAGCATTGGCCTGATTTAGTTCAATATTGTTATGTCTATCATTAGCAGGAGGAGTTGTTGACACAGACTTCCTTGTTGCTGACGCATCAGAATTACAAGTATGCAAGTTGTCAGCAGCTTTGTTCACAGACACTACCTTGCTATATGATTTCTTAATGGGGTCATTAGACTGACCCACAGAAGAAATACTATGAGATGATTTATGGGGGCAGCACCCCTTTGATAACATTTCTGCCATTTGAACATTTAGGATAGAATTTTCATTTGCAAGTTCAGCGTAAGACTTCCTAGGGCCCTTAGCTTGCACAGATTCATATTGCATTGATACAGAAGGGGCATTACCCTTATTAGTGAGAACATTAGAATTAATTTTCACAAAAATTTCGGCCATCTGAATTTTCAGAGCCGCATTTTCGTTCTTAAGTTCTATCATCTCCTTTTGGAGACTCTTCACATATTCCAAAATGTCGCTCACTGTGTCCAGAATGTTCATACTATTTAAACGAACAGTTTCAAGCTGGACGGAAAGTGAATCTACTGAAGGCAGGCTCGGTAGGTTGAGATCCCTTGAAGGTGAAACGACTTTTTTTGTAGGTGAGATCTCCTTCTTCTCACCTGGAGCAGTAGGACGCACTGGCGTGTTGTCCCCCTGTGTAGATTTCAATGCACTCACACACTTTTTACACTTAAAAGTAGAACTGCCACTCTGCATATATATATCATACTCGGCCTCACCTATATTTAGGCAATCGAGATGATAACGAAGACCACAAGGCCCTGCACACTTCAGAAACTTTTGCCTTCCAAAGAAAGGCAAGTTACACACAAGACAGACGTCTTTACTAGGCGCCATATCCAAATTACAACTTCGATGCACCTGCTGTACGCTGCAAGTTACGGGAGCTACACGCACACACAACCGAACAGCATGACGGCTCACGACCGAATGATAATAATAATAGTAATAATAATAATAATAGTAATAATAATTGTAATAATAATAATAATAATAATAGTAATAATAATTATAATAGTAATAATAATTGTAATAATAGTAATAATAATAATAATAATAGTAATAATAATAGTAATAATAATTGTAATAATAATAATAATAATAGTAATAATAATAATAATAGTAATAATAATTGTAATAATAATAATAATAATAATAATAGTAATAATAATAATAATAATAATACTTACTTACTGGCTTTTAAGGAACCCGGAGGTTCATTGCCGCCCTCACAAAAGCCCGCCATTGGTGCCTATCCTGAGCAAGATTAATCCAGTCTCTATAATCATGTCCCACCTCCCTCAAATCCATTTTAATATTATCCTCCCATCTACGTCTCGGCCTCCCCAAAGATCTTTTTCCCCCCCGGTCTCCCAACTAACACTCTATATGCATTTCTGGATTCACCCATACGTCCTACAAGCCCTGCCCATCTCAAACGTCTGGATGTAATGTTCCTAATTATGTCAGGTGAAGAATACAATGCGTGCAGTTCTGCGTTGTGTAACTTTCTCTATTCTCCTGTAACTTCATTCCTTTCAGCCCCAAACATTTTCCTAAGCACCTTATTCTCAAACACCCTTAACCTGTGTTCCTCTCTCAAAGTGAGAGTCCAAGTTTCACAACCATATAGAACAACCGGTAATATAACTGTTTTATAAATTCTAACTTTCAGATTTTTTGACAGCAGAGTGGATGATAACAGGCATTTCCCATATTTATTCTGTGTTTAATTTCCTCCCGAATATCATTTATATTTGTTACTGTTGCTCCAAGATATTTGAATTTTTCCACCTCTTCAAAGGATAAATTTCCAATTTTTATATTTCCATTTCGTACAATATTCTGGTCACGAGACATAATCATATACTTTGTCTTTTCGGGGTTTACTTCCAAACCTATCACTTTACTTGCTTCAAGTAAAATTCCCGTCTTTTCCCTAATCGTTTGTGGATTTTCTCCTAACATATTCACGTCATCCGTATAGACAAGCAGCTGATGTAACCCGTTCAATTCCAAACCCTCTGTGTTATCCTGGACTTTCCTAATGGCATACTCTAGAGCAAAGTTAAAAAGTAAAGGTGATAGTGCATCTCCTTGCTTTAGCCCACAGTGAGTTGGAAACGCATCTGACAGAAACTGACCTATGCGAACTCTGCTGAGACACATTTTAATTAATCGAACTAGTTTCTTGGGAATACCAAATTCGATAAGAATATCATATAAAACTTCTCTCTTAACCGAGTCATATGCCTTTTTGAAGTCTATGAATAACTGATGCACTGTACCCTTATACTCCCATTTTTTCTCCGTTATCTGTCAAATAAAAAATATCTGATCAATAGTTGATCTATTACGCCTAAAACCACACTGATGATTCCCAATAATTTCATCTACATATAATAATAATAATGCTTTATTTATCCTGGCAGAGTTAAGGCCATACTGTCTTCTCTAACACTCAACCAGGAGTAAAACTGCATTACAAAAAACACTACATATTTACAAAGGACAGTACAATTTTACACACAAAACTGAATAAGATAATAATAATAATAAAATGTAAACAAGAAGTAAGTAGAAATCAGACATAATATATAACATACAGAAAGAAAGAAAAAAGCATAATAAAATGTGAACAGCAGGTCAAAATAAATGAGACATACAAAGTATAAAAAATACGACAATTAATAATAATAATAATAATAATAATAATGACAATAATAATAATAGTAATAAAATAGTGCAGTACAAAGCATACAATGAATACAATATTTTTAAGTACACACAGTAAGGAAAATTATGATTATATATAGCTCAACTTATCACATTATAGATATACCATTATCGGAAAATATGAAAACAAAAATATAAAATAAGTTAGATATCACTAGAACATAAAAAAATATGAATACGTGGATATATGCAATACAACACTTGTCACAATAGTAAGTTAGTTTGGCAACTCGTCATTAGATAATTTTCTGACTTGTATTTGAAAGATTTCAATGTTCGGCAGCCCTTGACTTCAGACGGCAGAGAGTTCCAGTGACGAGAGGTAGCAACAGTGAAAGATGAGGAATAATAATAATAATAATAATAATAATAATAATAATAATAATAATAGTAGTAGTAAATTACGCCCATGAATGGATTCCTTTGCCACTAAAAATGTCCCGTTTTTGTACACAGGTTTTCTTTTCCAAGCTCTGTGAAAATTCCTTTTAACATCCTAGCTTTGTGTATCTAAAGACATAAAGTGTTACAGTTTAGGGTAATTCCATAATTATGTCAACCAAATTGCCATTTTCTCAAAGTGGTTCTAGACAATTCTTGAATGCTATACCAGAGACTTTAATGTCTATATTTTATGAAATCAAAGATAATTGGCCGTATTTTTGCATAAATCATATGCTGGCAGCACTGTGAACTGAAGATGTTTGGAAGTGAAGACATATGACAAGGATGATACACTTCATGTAAAATTCCTTCGGCATGAGAGGAAGTCCAAGAAATTCTTTTCGCCTGCTATTGGTGATGAGGCTGATATTGACAAAGACCAGGTTATAAAAATTCTACCAGAGCCACAATTTGATAATAGGCTTAAACTAAATTTTCAACATATCTAGTTTGATAATGATGTTCTTTAATTTGCAAATGCATGTAATTTTGTAAATCATATTTGGAATATGTAGTGTCTGTCACAGTTTGTATGTCTGTCACGAGAATAGGGCTTAATATATACTTCATAAATGTTTCAAATGAAAAACTATCTGTAGCATATTAAGGAAGGATATTCTACCTTTCTATGATTATAGTACTAACAAAAGAAGTTGCTAATATTGGAAGATATAGTACATTGTTGGACTTCCCCTTAATTTGTGTTCCTTTTTCTGTCGTGTCTGTCACAACATTACTTGTACTTAGATATCTGTAATAAATAGAGATTGATACTTGCTCCTTACATGAAAGTGTAGCTGTATACATGCACTTTGTATCTGATATAGTTTAAAAGTCTGCTAATGTTATGTTGAAGTAGAAATAAATCTTTATATTTTTGTAGAGAGTCATTTGTCGTGTCTGTCACAAATGGAATTACCCTTTAACAAATCTAAAGCTTGCTAATCAAAGACATAATAAAGTTAATTTTCCACGATCGCTTCAAGACCAAACATTGCCAGAAATGCTTCTTAGTGACGCACAGAATTAGCTCTAGAAACCCTTAACAATAAAGCAGCTAGTTGTCTGGGAACATTGACTTGAAAGTGAACTCTCGAACGAAAAAGCATAAAACGCAATGGAAATTACTAAAGGCAAGAAAATAAAAGTGGCTTTCCCCCATGCTATTACGTATATTAAGATTTTCGTTTAGGGCTTTCGCGCTATTAAAAGCAATTTTAATCTGCCCCGCGCAGCATATGCTGGTATATCTCCCGCAGGAATTGGAGCCAAGAGTCAGACATAATAGACCAGGGCGAGATCGATTTTAATCTTTGGAGCCGAAAGCGGTTACCGTGGCCATTAAATTTAGTGCAGTGAAATCACTCTCCACGTGGAGATATGGAGATTAAAGTATCGGAACGATATGGTAACCTGTTCAAACAGGACGGGAGAAGTTCGGGTCATTAAATTAAGACAGGCGTTTAAAAGTTGCCTAACGTTGCCATAACAACAAGTTAGATTGCGCTCCGTTTAATGAGATTCGGTTGTCTTCAATTCAGTGTGTATTCGCCAGTGTACAATAAATTAAACGAAATGGCTAAACGTTTTACAGGAAATGCTGAGAAAAGTAACCCATATACAGAATGAGGATTTGCTAGGAAAATTACATTCCGGGCTTTCATTTCAAAATTCCCCAGTCCAAATAATTATTTATTTCAATTAAATTTAATTTAAACAAAAACACTCCAATTTAAATACTGAGACGGAAGTTTAAAACCAGTGTTAATTGCATTTTAGGTTTCACCCCTACACTCTAACCCCTTTGAAATTTTAAATGGTACCCCTATTTTCATTCATTCGTCCACACCTGTGGAGTAACGGTCAGCGCGTCTGGCCGCGTAACCAAGTGGCCCGGGTACGAATCCCGGTCGGGGCAAGTTACCTGGTTGAGGTTTTTTCCGGGGTTTTCCCTCAACCTAATACGAGCAAATGCTGAGTAACTTTCGGTGCTGGACCCCGGACTCATTTCACCGGCATTATCAACAGTAATCTCACTAGACGTTTTGATTTTATCGATAAATCTGCAGAGAAAATCAAAACTCGAGTGGGATTTAATTGACTATTACACGATTAGAAGAAAGTATATAAAGATTAGAAGTAACGAAGTACTCAAATACAATAAAATATTAATTGACTTACGAAAATACAACTGTCTTCAAATGTATTATTGTACCATCTCAACATTACAAATATTACTCTAGATGCATGCTAGATGGCAGTAGTGTCTTTGTACAGACACTGTAATGATTACTATTCAATAAATCTTAATATTAAACAATCTCTGATACGTGACTATCCATAATATCATATAGCAGAAGTTCTTTTTATCCTCTCAGAGCAGAAGCTATAACATAACCTAACTAATATACACAAATGTTAGAAAAGTTTTAATTAACGACGATGACATAAAAAATAAACATGAATAATTTTTAAAGGAATAATTATTGAATGTACAATTTTCAAATTTGAATGTAGTTGGTGGTTCAGTTGATGTTACATTGGACGTGTGCGTAATAGAAGTGGAACTCGTTGGTTTAGGCCTACATGGTGTATTCAACTCATTCAGAATTTCCGAATGAATAATTTTAAAAGGAATAATTATTGAATGTACAATTTTCAAATTTGAATGTGGTTGGTGGTTCAATTGATGTTATATTGGACGTGTGCGTAATGGAAGTGGAACTCGTTGATTTAGGCCTACATGGTGTATTCAACTTATTCAGAATTTCCGAATGAATAATTTTAAAAGCAATAATTATTGAATGTACAATTTTCAAATTTGAATGTGGTTGGTGGTTCAATTGATGTTATATTGGACGTGTGCATAATAGAAGTGGAACTCGTTGATTTAGGCCTACATGGTGTATTCAACTTATTCAGGATTTCCGAATGGTGCTCTTCATTTATTTGTAAATCGGATTTCAGAAGATGCATAGGTAAGATCAGTGATTTTTATTAATTCTTGTTCTTGAATGCCAATGCGAGTCATATTTGAAACTGCTGTGCATCGACTGGAGTGGTTTGTAATTTTATATATATTTTTGACGTCCAGACCAGCGCAGTTTCAAATGTTGGCAAACAAAGAAACAAATGCTAGGTACGCGATAAAATTAAACAAATGCTAGGGACGCGATAAAATTAAGCAAATGCTAGGGACGCGATAAAATTGTGCGATAAGCAGCCATGATTGGTTGAAATACGTCCTTTCGTACGTTTTATTGGTCAAAAGTAGTATGACGTAGAAAGAGTGTAATAATCACCTTAATTTCATTCAGACGCTAAATAACTTAGATGTTGATACAGCGTCGTAAAATAACCCAATAAAATAAAAAAAATCACCAAAGAGGGCAAAATCATAATAATAATAATAATAATAATAATAATAATAATAATAATAACAATAATAATGTATTAATAATAACGATGTCTTGTTTATTTACTTATTTACCACATCTCATCTTAATGTTGGTAGGTGATTTCTAAATGGTTCAATAATTTTTGAAAGAGTAGGCCTATATTTTCCTCCTGGACCTCTCGCATATTATGTTGGTAGTTAGTAGATTAATATGAATAATATTAAAATGTATTTTGACTGACAACATGAAATTCGTTGCTTTGACTAAACAGTTTACGATACACGAGACCTAATGTAAAAATGTATTTTGTTTGATCACGTGAAATGATTAGTACAAACTCCGAAAACAGAATGCCACTTTGAAATGAATGCTTAAGTATACTTACTGCTAATAATTTTACTATTCTAGTTATAATTGCTGTCTCCTTGCGCAGAATTCCTTCTTCATTATCGTCTTTCTTCAGTTCATTATCGAAAAAATCGAAAAATCGAAGGAGAATTGGGAGGAAAATTTAAAAGGTACGCAAAACGCGTCCTTGCAAGTGGGTTGGGGGCTGTACAAAACTAAATATGTGAGCTCCAAGCCTGTTGGCCACTAGTCTCACTCCGGGTTACGCTGCTCCCCTGAAGGAGCTCTAGAAAATTTTGAAGGGGAAGCCGAAATTGGACGTAACCTCTTAGGTACCACATACGCGAGGGGGCTGACATTGATCAATTGATCACGGAACGGGGCGAGGAGGAGTTGGCTGGTGTTAGAATGGCAAGATGCCGTCATCTGTTGTTCGATGACAATGCATGTGAAGGCCGTCGGAAGAAGCGCCGTGAAATCTAATCTGCAATTGAGAGGTCCCTGTCCTTTCAATTTGCGACTTATTAAGTGATCTCGTATATTTAATAGACTATTTATATTATCTGAACTAGGGCATACATCGTTTATAATAAGGGTGGAATATATATGGGGAAGGGCATATAGGTCCGTGGCCCATTTCTTATAGGGCTCATCCCGACATTTGTCTTACGCCTGAGGAAAACCACGGAATACCTTAGGCGAGATGAGTTATCTCATGTATAAGAGACTAGCCAATTTGGCTATTATGTAGGAGGTGATTGTTGTCATGAGCCTTGTTGAATCATCTCAATTTTGAGACACGCCATTTGGCTATATAATGGCTCAATTACGAAGAGGGGGAGAGATGTAATTAGTTGATTAATTTAAGTAATTAGGGAGATTAATGGGGATATGAGTGCAGGTCCGTGGCCCATTTCTTTTAGGGCTCATCCCGACATTTGTCTTAGCGCCTTAGGAAAACCACGGAAAACCTTGGGCAGGATGACACTTCATTATACCTACGAAGTATAGATTTCTGAAGCCTGCTCTGAATTGCACACGGTTTATTTCTCGGAGGAGTCACCGCCAAGCTATTCCCTCTCTTTGACATTATTGTAATAAAAGTCTAAAACCGAAAGAAATTAATTAAAATGTGAAATGGCATTTCTGTCGATCACCCAAGTGCATGTCGACCTGGTTGGCGAGTTGGTATAGCGCTGGCCTTCTATGTCCAAGGTTGCGGGTTCGATCCCGGGCCAGGTCGATGACATTTAAGTGTGCTTAAATGCGACAGGCTCATGTCAGTAGATTTACTAGCATGTAAATAACTCCTGCGGAACAAAATTCCGGCATATCCGGCGACGCTAATATAACCTCTGCAGTTGCGAGCGTCGTTAAATAAAACATAACATTTCATTTCCCAAGTACATGTATCACACCATATGTTATATTTATTTACACTTAACTTACCTGACTATAATCTTGAATTGTAACCACAACGCAACGCATAAAATAACTATCATGTATTAATATAGTACTGATATTAATTAATTATTAATATATTCAAATTTCATTAGCTTCCAGTAATCGGCTCAAAAATCTAGAAGAAATGAAGAGTCCACTGCAAGAATGATGGATGTCATTTGGAATACATTTTGCAGGAGAAGCAATTGAAAGTTTGAAATGCTTAGCTCTCAAAGCTTAACTGTGATTTTCCGATTACTGGACAATGACTATCAGTGTTAATGC
The DNA here is from genome assembly GCF_040183065.1 of Periplaneta americana. Lineage (NCBI taxonomy): Eukaryota > Metazoa > Arthropoda > Insecta > Blattodea > Blattidae > Periplaneta > Periplaneta americana. The sequence goes on from NC_091130.1 coordinate 157,573,399, forward strand.
CATATAACTCTGTATGTACATTCTATATGTCTTAAGCTATGCATTGACAGTCTTGGTTCATTTTCGACAAGAAAGTGACATCCATCATTCTTGCATTGGACTCTTCAATTTGAATTTTCAGAAATTGCACTACCGACAACTGCTGTCACTGCTGCCAACATAACAGTTACAGAATCACTACCAGGGGCCTGTTTCTCAAAAATACTAGTTTAGTAGTTGACCAGTTACTAGTTACCAGAGTATATTTCACCAGCTCTAGTAGATTCTGTTTCTCAAACTATTTTACCAGTCTAGTAACTTGTGACAATTTTTCACTAGTCACATGACCTCTTTCACTAATCAGCTGATTGAGTTCATTTGTTTATAGTCATTGGTAGGTAGTGTTATTTGAGGTTAGAAGGCTAAGTTTGTTTGTGTTTTGGTTCTTACTTCTCTTCTCTTGAAATTCCATCAATTGAAAGCAAATTAACTATACTCAATATGATTAATGAATCAAAGGATATATTATTCGGTGCTTTTTCAAGCATAATAACAAAAAATGATAAAGTAAACGAATGGACAAAAAAAAATTGTAATATGTGAGGCTATGGAACTGATACTTCAGAACAAAGATTATGCATACGTTAGGGGACACTTACTGGCCCAACATTAAGAAAGCAACTTTGACGAGTACCAATTCAAGTTCACAGTATCATAATATGAACACATTATGTAGCTAGTGGGTCTACTGGCGACATGAATGCCATTCATGACTTGAAAAATTCGCTATTTTTTTTTTCAGTTTTACGTTTGATCTATTCATAAATTAGTGTCGTTTTATATTTAATTTGTAGGCTAAAGTTGACAATGCCAGAAGAACTGGTAGTGGAGGAGGAAAGCCAGCAAAAATTACTGCAGTTGATGAATTGGTATCAGATTATTAGGAAAAAAATTCTGAAAGTGTTGCTGGTCTAGGACAGATGATGGAAAATAATCAACATCCCGATTTGTAGAGCAATTTGTATTTGAAGCTTTGCTGATAATGCAAGACTTCTATTTTTTTTGTCTTGTTATGGCAGGTCCCACTATATTTAACAACTTTTCAAGCTTTTCAGTACTTTACCTAAACCGTTCATTATATTTAAACAATGCTCCCGTAAAGGAATAATAATTGTTCTTTCTCGATATAGTTTTTAGCTCTTCTCACAACAACTTCTTCATTACTTCAATCGGAATCACTAAAACACATATTAAAAAAATAACTACAATATTTTGTTTTGATTCTCTGAGAAAGATTGCCACTGGTAACTGATAATATAGAAATCACCAATCTGTAGAGTCCTGTTGAATACTAGTATAATCAACTACTGGGTGTTCATTTCAAAGTGTGTCATGACGTCACTGTTGTTGGGTCACCGATTTGAAGCGAGTTTCAGCTTATATGTTAGAGAAGTTGCCTATTATTTAAGGCGTTCTTCAATCTGAACTTGAGAACGTGTACGGTATAACTTGAACGTCGTAGCAACAGATGGCGGTCTGTACAGTCTGTGTGCTACCATAACCTCTTTCGAACTGTGTTTTGCGCCGGCAAGTCGTACGCAGGGTATTTGTTATCATCGGTTGCGTACGGTAACATTCCACAACACAAATCAAATGCTCCGTGTCCATGTTGACCGTCGAAGTTAATGTCAACAAATACGTAAGTAATCGTCTTAACCCTCTCCCCATATCCCGACAGTACGTATTTCCAAACAGTTCACATTCCTGCCACTACCGGCGTTACCGTACTTATCGGTACGTACTCTTCAGAATGAACGCAGTACTTGCTAGGCAACTTTTCTGCCTCTTAGGTTATACACCTTTGCGGAAGTGTAGGAAGATTGAATTCTCTAGGCTCATCGGCTAGCCACATGACGGCATACAGCGAGATATGACACATTTTGAACTGAACACCCAGTAGATTAGCATTTTGAGAAACAGAATCTCTTATGAACTGGTGAAATCGACCAATATTACTAGTCTGTGAACTGGTAACTACTACTTTACCCTTGTAGTTTCTAGAAACACAGACTTGTAAAATAAAGTAATATTACTACTGTACAGACTAGTATTACTAGTCCATGAGTTTTGAGAAACAGGCCCCTGGTGTGGTATTTCTCAGTACCGAAATTGGAAACGAATTTGGCAAAAGAAAATTGAACCTGCAAACTAGAAAATCGCCGTTATACAATAGGATATGTAGTAATAGGGGAAAACGATTAGGTTTCACCCTTAGGGTGTGGAGTAAGTTGACCCGGACCATACGTGCAGACATGCTTGTGTTGTGCCTTGGCTACACGCCATATGCAATCTTGTCGCTTATTGGCTGTACTCGGAATATAGAGTCCAATGTTAACTGTTACTGAACTTTGATAAAATACAAGCTCAGTGATAATGATGCAGTTTCGATTTTCAGATGAAATATAATATCGGTGACCATTTGCGTCCTGTCAGGGAGGATCTGTATCCATGGCCAGCCACATTTTTCATGTTACAGCTCAGTTGCGCTCTGTAAGCAAGACAGCGCGTTCATTAACTTTGTCACTCACGGGAAACTGTAAAAATATCATTCTACTGACTGACAGTCACGTCACAATGCTGCTGTTTCACGGGGTGTACAAAATCTCAAGTTTTTATTAACAAGAAGTACACACATATAGAGAATGACTATAAAAGCGACTATAAAAAATAACGAGAGCAAAAAAAATTGAATTTTTTCCTATAATAGTTGTTCATATTCATAATAATTGTTACCAATGTATTTCCAACATATTTTCTTTCCTTTTCCCTTCCCTTTCCCTTTTCCATCGTCTTCCTTTCCCATTCTTACCTCTTTTTATTTTCCTTTCCTTTCCTTTTCCTTCCCATCCCTACTCTTTTCCTTTCCTTTTCGTTTCTTTCCTCTTCCCATTCCTTCACTTTTCCTTTTCCTTTCCCTTCACATCCCATCTCTTCTCTTATCCCTATCCTTTCCCTTCCCTTTTCCCTTCCCCCTTCCCTTCCCAGCCTTTCCCTTTCCCTATCCATTCACATTCTTTCCCTTTTCCATTTCCTTTCCTTTTCCCTTGCCTTCTCATTTCATCCCATTCCTCCTCTTTTCTTTTCCTTTCCCTTTCCTTCTCATTTATTCCCTTTTGCTTTTCCTTTCTCTTCCCTTCCTATCCCTTGCCTTTTCCTTTTCCTTTCAGTTCCTTTTTCCCATCCCTTCCTTTTCTTTTTCCTTCCCTCTTCCCATCTCCTTTTCTTTTTCCTTCCTATACCTTATATTTTCCTTTCCTCTTTCTTCCACATCCCTTCCCCTTCCTTCCCTTTTCCTTTCCCTTTTCCCTTCCCTTGCCATCCATTCCCTTTTCCTTTTACCTTCCCTTCCCTTTCCATCCCTTCCCTTTTCTCTTTCTTTTCCCTTTTCCCTTCCCTTGCCATCCATTACTTTCCCTTTTCCCTTCCCTTGCCATCCATTCCCTTTTCCTTCCCGTCCCATCCCTTCACTCTTCCTTTTCATTTTCCTTTCCCTTTCCCTTTTCCCTCTCCCGTCCCCTTCCCCTTTCCAACCCATCCCATCCCTACCGCTTTCTTTTTCCCTTTCCTTTCTTTCTTCCTTTCCCTTCCGTCTCTTTCCCTTCCAATCCCTTCCTGCCCCTTTCCCTTTGCTCTCCCCTCGCCATCCCCCTTCCCTCCCTGACCCTTCAACTTTCCTTCCACATTTCGTCCCCCTCTACTACCTTCCGTGTTCTTTTCCCTTTCCCATCCCATCCCTTTCCTTTTCGTTGCTTTCCTTTCCTTTCTTTTTTTTTTTGACTAGTCACAAGTTAAGAAACATTACTATTTTGTTCAGTCAGATACACTTTGCAGAGAAACGAAATGTGTAACAATTATTTATCTTATTATTTTATTAAATTCTGTACTGTAATAAATTGTGAAACTATGTTTCTCTAATCAAGAATTTTACCAGAAAATACAGATTTCTCTGAAGTGACTAAATAGCCAACGAACTTAGGTTTCAAACTAGTACTGTTTCATCTTAGCCAGCGCAGACTGGCTTCCGTGAATGCAAGTCACTCTACCTTATAACACGAGCAAACAGGCAGGCTTTCTTGGGTCCCGCCTGGACTGAGCTTATAAAAACCGGGCTGAATGGGCCAGTCCTAACTTTTAACTTGCTCTATAGCTGCATCGGAACCCATGCCTGACGAAAGGCTATTACGGGCTTGAGTGTTGTGTGCTTTGTCGGTGTCATACATACATACATACATACATACATACATACATACAAACATATCAGGCTATATATAAAGTTCTTGTAGAAAGTTATGGAGGAGTGTATGCACTTTTGTTGTTTAGTCAACTGTTGGAAGACAGGTCTGAACCTCACAAGTGACACCAAGAAGGCACCACTTATGAGGCAACCAGGCCAAGAGATAATGGAGTAGGGTAACCAGTTCCTTTCCCCCTAGTGTATGCATTAAGAGTAGAAAAATTTTTCATAGCAAACTTTATCCTTAAATTATTTAAGTTTTAGACACTATTGGCTTCTTGGTACTCCATGTGGTCGCAGTAATGATAGCATGGAGCACAAAATAATAATAATAATAATAATAATAATAATATTAATAATAATAATAATATTAATATTAATAATAATGATAATAATGCCGTATCTTGGAGCAACAGTAACAAATATAAATGACACTCGGGAGGAAATTAAACACAGAATAAATATGGGAAATGCCTATTATTATTCGGTTGGGAAGCTTTTATCATCCAGTCTGCTGTCGAAAAATCTGAAAGTTAGAATTTATAAAACAGTTATATTACCGGTTGTTCTGTATGGTTATGAAACTTGGACTCTCACTTTGAGAGAAGCACATAGGTTAAGGGTGTTTGAGAATAAGGTTCTCAGGAAAATATTTGGGGCTAAGAGGGATGAAGTTACAGGAGAATGGAGAAAGTTACACAACACAAATCTGCACGCATTGTATTCTTCACCTGACATAATTAGGAACATTAAATCCAGACGTTTGAGATGGGCAGGGCATGTAGCACGTAAGGGCGAATCCAGAAATGCATATAGAGTGTTAGTTGGGAGGCCGGAGGGAAAAAGACCTTTAGGGAGGCCGAGACGTAGATAGGAGGATAATATTAAAATGGATTTGAGGGAGGTGGGATATGATGGTAGAGACTGGATTAATCTTGTTCAGGATATGGACCTATGGCGGGCTTATGTGAGGGCGGCAATGAACCTCCGGGTTCCTTAAAAGCCAGTGAGTAAGTAATAATGCCATATCGGCCAATTTATGCTACACACAATGTTTATAAAGTAGCTGTCGCGGTATTAAGGCTGGTTCACAATAAACCGGAAACGAGAATCGGAACGAAAACGAAAACGACAAAATTGTTAAAATGTGTACATTTAAATGTGAGCATTCACAATTGACGAAAAGCTTGCCGGAGCCCGGGATCGGGAACGGAGAGTTGGCCAAGTTTCAACTTTGGCGTTCACGTTTCCGATCACAGCCCACTAGATTCATTCTATTGCCGTCTAAAAGGTATTTTGTCGTCGTATATTTTGTAGCAAGAAGGCCGTGACATAACCTATGCATTATTTTGTTCTGTGCTGTGCATCATGGAGCAAGTTTTATTTGATGAGATTCTAATATTGAGTGTTGAGGAAAATCCTCACGTTTACGATAAGCGGCGCGCCTCGTATAAAGATGACAAATAGCTGCATCTTTGAACACCGACCGTAAGTGAATCATATTTTATTACTGTATTGGTTGTATTACACACTACATATTCATGCTTCAATTCAATAACTACTGTTGTGTTTATTTTTGTTCTATTACAAATGTTTCTTCTCTAATTATTTTACGTTATGGTAGACTTAAAATAGGTTGTGATAATAAAGATGCATGGGCATATTTATAATAACGTATCTAATGAAATGTTTCAGTTGAAATTTCGAAGTTGGTTAACCTGTGTTTATGTTGGCTGCCTTGTACTCATGAGAGAACGCCATTGGTCAATTATACACAAATAACATCAGAATGCGTAATATCGACTTCACATATCGTTATTGAAATGCATATCGATATGCATAGTCGTCTACGTTCTCGGTTTATTGTGAAACAAAAATTTTCATATTCACGTCCTCTGCTTCTCGCTTTCATTCTGGTTCTCGTTCCCGGTTTATTGTGAACCAGCCTTTAGTTGTTATGGTCGACAATATTCTAACACTTCGTCGATGTTTGAAACGGGTTGTGTGATGAGTAAATAATTCCTGGAGTGTTTTCTCTTGCCTGTTTCCATAGTTACTCTTAAGGCAAGTGTTGACGCAAGGCAATAGAACATCACATTCTTTAATAGCGAAAGTGTCGCTAGCTAGAGAAAGCTGCGACTTCCTCTACTCGGCGTGAGATCCAGGTTTATTTCTTCCAGCTCGATGTTCGCTAAGTGGCGAGAAGTGTTGAGGAAGAAGTGTAAGCAGATTAATTAATTAATTCGCATGAACTTAATCTTTGTCTTACATTAGTACTAAAATTATTCTCTCTGTTTTCACTGGAGATATTTGAAGTGTAATTCATTCGAAGACTTTCCCACATCCGTTGAGCGGTGCCGAACGCTCGGCAGCTGTTACTCAAATCAAATTACTCACAACTGGCAATTTCATTCTTCTCTCCACGAAGTAAGATCAAGTTACATCGTCGCGCCTTGTGGTGCCTCAGTTAGCAAACCGAGCAGTTCACAGGACTGCATGAAATTCCCTTATAAGAGAAACTTATTTCTGGATACATTAGGAGTATTCGCTTGACTTCTTTCCCAATCTCTGTTCTTCCGCAATTCATGGTAGCCACCGGTGTAGCTCAGGCGACAGAGCATCTTTCTATTGATCCGACACTATACTCGGACATGGGTTCGATTCTGTCATGAGCTGATTAGCAAGATCCTATTTCACGAAAGTAGGCTACTGTGTAATAGCTTATTAGTAAATGTGCACAAGTGATGTAATAATATTAATAATAATAATTGAAACTGTAATAGTAATAATAATTGTAATAGTAATAATAGTAATAATAATAATACTTACTTACTTACTTACTGGCTTTTAAGGAACCCGGAGGTTCATTGCCGCCCTCACATAAGCCCGCCATCGGTCCCTATCCTGAGCAAGATTAATCCAGTCTCTATCATCATATCCTATCTCCCTCAAATCCACTTTAATATTATCTTCCCATCTACACCTCGGCCTCCTCAAAGGTCTTTTTCCCTTCGGCCTCCCAGCTAACACTCTATATGCATTTCTGGATTCGCCTATTCGTGCTACATGCCCTGCCCATCTCAAACGTCTGGATTTAATGTTCCTAATTATGTCAGGTGAAGAATACAATGCGTGCAGTTCTGTGTTGTGTAACTTTCTCCATTTTCCTGTAACTTCATCCCTCTTAGCCCCAAATATTTTCCTAAGAACCTTATTCTCAAACATCCTTAGTCTCTGTTCATCTGTCAAAGTGAGAGTCCAAGTTTCACAACCATGCAGAACAACCGGTAATATAACTGTTTTATAAATTCTAACTTTCACATTTTTTGACAGCAGACTGGATGATAAATGCTTCTCAACAGAATAATAACAGGCATTTCCCGTATTTATTCTGTGTTTAATTTCCTCCCGAGTATCATTTATATTTGTTACTGTTGCTCCCACATATTTGAACTTCTCCAGCTCTTCAAAAGAAAAAAATTTCCAATTTTTATATTTCCATTTCGTACAATATTGTCGTCACGAGACATAATCATATACTTTGTCTTTTCGGGATTTACTTTCAAACCTATTTCTTTACTTGCTTCCAGTAAAATTCCCGTGTTTTTCCTAAACAAATAAAGTTCAGTAGCAAATGTTTTACGGTGTTTTTATTTTATCCATACCCAAACTGATCACCCTGTATAGGCAGTAACATGAGCTGTTGCCAGGAAGCCAAAAGGAGGATAGCAATGGCTAAGGAAGTTTTTAATAGAAAAAGGAGCATCTTCTGCGGAAGGATGAGATGGGTGAAGTGCTTTGTTTGGAGTGTCGCATTATGTGGGGCAGAAACATGGACATTACGACGAAGTGAAGAGAAGCGAATGGAAGCATTTGAAATGTGAATATGGAGAAGAATGGAACGCGTGAAATGGACAGACAGAATAAGAAATGAAGCTGTGTTGGAAAGAATGGGTGAAGAAGGAATGATGCTGAAACTGATCAGGAAGAGGTTGAGTCACTGGTTGAGAGGAAACTGCCTACTGAAGGATGTACTGGAAGAAATGGTGAAAGAGAGAAAATTTAGGGGCAGAAGAAGATATCAGATGATAGACGACATTAAGATAAGTGGATCATATGAGGAGACAAAGAGGAAGGCAGAAAATAGGAAAGATTGGTGAATGCTGGGTTTGCAGTAAAAGACCTGTCCTTGGACAGAATACTATGAATAAATGAATTAAATGAGTATATAGGTTGATTTGACGTCCTCATAAAGGGATCACGAAAGCAATGGACACATTGCAATAGCTGAGGAAAATCATGCGAGGTTCTAGTGGTTGTCATGGAGACTTAAATGTCTTCAAGAATGTCGTCATCAAATCCTGCAATTTGAACAGCTGTTTCGGGCTTTGAACCTTGTTCATTTTCTGGAAAGTTCTCGACTCCTTAGTCGTAGATGTGTGGTAGGAAATGTGCTGTCTTACTTGGCGAAGATGAGCACATCACGTGCTCTTCTGGTATTTCCCCTTACTGCACTATAAGCAAAGTGAAAGCTGCCATTCTTTACCAAGGATAACGTGCATACTTCACCTGTTTTAATGTACTGAAAAACGACCTATCTACCCGATGTTACTCTAGCTTTCACACTCTAAAATAACTCCTAGCTTAGAGGGTAGTGCAAAGAGGCGCATTTCACTTACATACTGTAACCGTATGAAGACGGAAGATGTTATCTCCTATCGGAATGTGACTGAAAATTATTTCGGCACTTAGATGCTTCTATCGTTTTGATATTTATTTATTTATTTACTTATTTATTTATTTATCTATTTATTTATTTACTTACTTATTTATTTATTTACTTATTTATTAATTTATTTATTAATCTATTTATTTATTTACTTATTTATTTATTTATTCATATATTTATTTATTTTTTATTTACTTATTTATTTATTTACTTATTTATTTATTTACTTATTTATTCATTTTTTTACTTATTTATTCATACATTTAATTATTCATATATTTATTGGTCTATTTATTTACTTATTTATTTACTCATTTATTTATTTGTCTATTTATTTATTTATTTACTTATTTATTTATTCATTTATTTATTTACTTATTTACTTATTTATTTATTTATTTGTATATTTATTTACTTATTTATTTATTTACTTATTTATTCATTTTTTTACTTATTTATTCATTCATTTATTTATTCATTTATTTATTGGTCTATTTATTTATTTATTTACTTATTTATTTATTCATTTATTTATTTGTGTATTTATTTATTTATTTACTTATTTATTTATTCATTTATTTATTTACTTATTTATTTACTTATTTATTTATTTATTTGTCTATTTATTTACTTATTTATTTACTTATTTATTCATTTTTTTACTTATTCATTCATTCATTTATTTATTCATTTATTTATTGGTCTATTTATTTATTTACTTACTTATTTATTTACTCATTTATTTATTTGTATATTTATTTATTTATTTACTTATTTATTTATTTACTTATTTATTTACTTATTTATTTATTTATTTGTCTATGTATTTAATTATTTATTTATTTACTTATTTATTTATTTACTTATTCATTATTTTACTTATTTATTCATTGATTTATTTATTCATTTATTTATTGGTCTATTTATTTATTTATTTACTTATTTATTTACTCATTTATTTATTTCTCTATTTATTTATTTATTTACTTATTCATTTATTTATTTATTTCTTTATTTACTTATTTATTTATTTGTCTATTTATTTACTTATTTATTTATTTACTTATTTATTTAGTTGTATAGATGGTAGTACCTGAATGACGTGGTTACGTAACTTTATGCGACATCACAGAAACGTAACCATGTCATTCAGGTACTATCATCTGGTTGTAGATGAAAGAAACTCACTGTCCGATATTACCCGATGTCCGATAGTACCCAACTCTCCCCTATGTGCCTTTTCTCGCCGACCAAAGAATTTATGGCAGATATAGCAGTCGTTGTAGAGAGTTTTTCCTTATCATTTCACCAAAACTCTTCATTTTCCCCTATCATCTGCAATAGAAAATATGTTTATGGGATTGATATATTTTACAACCTTTTAGAGCTGCTACGAATAGTCTATTTTACTATTTAGTAAGAAGGAAACCGTTTTTACATTATATTTGGCTTTATTAGTTTGATTTCTTACTATTTATTAGTTTTGAAGTAGGTTGCGATAATGTAGAGATGATGATGGTGATGATTATGATGATGATGGTTATGATGTTGTAAGAGTTATGTAATAGAATTGGTAATACTGATCTACACTCCAAATTGTGCGGCCTGCATATGAAATGGTATGTATACCATATCTGTAACGGTTGGCAATTAAAAAGGTGTTCCCATTGATCTCTCTTGTCCTAAACATTGGCAGCCCTGCGGACACATGACTTTGCACATTTCGAAGCACCGAATTACACTAATTACACACTTCATTTCGTAACACCCTTCACATTTGGTAGGGCTTATACATGACTAGGCTCTATTTGTTGTATACAGCCATTAAAAATATGCATGTGATTTCAATTCATGCTGAAGATATTGGCATTTCAGCGGGCAGTGATCAATACTTCCTATTTTTGCGGCCTGGATAATGAGAATATTTTTTTTAAGATTGCGAGTAGAATAAATTATTTATTTATATTTAGACTGGTATTATACTGTAAAAAAGCTGGAACCCACAAGGATTTTCTGTTATTTATAGAATAAATAAATAAATAAATGTAGATAAATAAAAGTAAGTATACAAATCAGTAAGTAGGCAAATACAGTAAGTAAATAAGTGAGTAAATAAATAAATAAATAAATAAATTAAATTAAATTAGTAAGTAAATCACTACAGGCAAATAAGTAAACAAGTGACTAAATAAATAAATAAATAAAAGTAAATTATTAAGTAAATCACTATAGGCAAATAAGTAAACAAGTGACTAATTAAATAAATAAATAAAAGTAAATTATTAAGTAAATCACTACAGGCAAATAAGTAAACAAGTGACTAAATAAATAAATAAATAAATGTAAATTATTAAGTAAATCACTACAGGCAAATAAGTAAACAAGTGACTAAATAAATAAATAAATAAATGTAAATTAGTAAGTAAAAAAATAACTACAGGCAAATAATTAAACAAGTGACTAATTAAACAAATAAATAAATAAAAGTAAATTATTAAGTAAATCACTATAGGCAAATAAGTAAACAAGTGACTAATTAAATAAATAAATAAATAAATAAATAAAAGTAAATTATTAAGTAAATCACTATAGGCAAATAAGTAAACAAGTGACTAATTAAATAAATAAATAAATGTAAATTAGTAAGTAAAAAAATAACTACAGGCAAATAATTAAACAAGTGACTAATTAAACAAATAAATAAATAAAAGTAAATTATTAAGTAAATCACTATAGGCAAATAAGTAAACAAGTGACTAATTAAATAAATAAATAAATGTAAATTATTAAGTAAATCACTACAGGCAAATAAGTAAACAAGTGACTAAATAAATAAATAAATAAAAGTAAATTATTAAGTAAATCACTACAGGCAAATAAGTAAACAAGTGACTAAATAAATAAATAAATAAATGTAAATTAGTAAGTAAAAAAATAACTACAGGCAAATAATTAAACAAGTGACTAATTAAACAAATAAATAAATAAAAGTAAATTATTAAGTAAATCACTATAGGCAAATAAGTAAACAAGTGACTAATTAAATAAATAAATAAATAAATAAATAAAAGTAAATTATTAAGTAAATCACTATAGGCAAATAAGTAAACAAGTGACTAATTAAATAAATAAATAAATGTAAATTAGTAAGTAAAAAAATAACTACAGGCAAAAAAGTAAACAAGTGACTAATTAAACAAATAAATAAATAAAAGTAAATTATTAAGTAAATCACTATTGGCAAATAAGTAAACAAGAGACTAATTAAATAAATAAATCAATGTCTAAATAAAATAAATAAAAATAAATAAGCAAATAAATAAGTAAATAAATAAATAAATGAGTGAATACCTAAATAAAATAAAATATAAATAAATAATAAGTAAATAAATATAAATAAGTAAATAAATTAATTTATGACTAAATTAATAATGAATAAATTAATACCGGTAGGTAAATAAATGTAAATAAATATAAATAGATATGGAAGTGAATAACTAAAAAGTAATGAAATAAGAACGTAATTAATTAAGTGAATATCTAAGTAAGTAAATTATAAATAAATGAGTAAAATAAATAAATATGTGAATATGAATGGAAATAAGAAATAATTAAGTAAATGGTAATAAAAGAAGAAAATAATAAAAGTAAATAAGCGAATGAATAAATAAATAAGTATAAATAATTTCTTCTGTACTAGCTACTCTCTGTGTTTTGTTGTCCTAGCAGTCCCTGTAAAAGAGTCAGACATCCCATGCGTGTTTTTAATGACCTCCGGCATACTGAAACCATTACGGCGAAAGGTTTCAGCCTCTTTCCGTAGTTGTGAAGACAGTCCTGAAGATGACGGTAGCATGTGCTATTAGTAGAATTTGATTCACATCCTACGTAATATAATAGTGGGATGGATGGGCTGTTAAAGGATATTCATGTTAATCGAGACTCATGTCTATTAATGCATACGGAGGTGCGCACCTGTGCGTTTGTAAATATGACTCTGATGGTGATGCAAACGGAACTGTGCGAATGATTTACACACACACTGTATAATTATATCAACATTTCTTGTGGAGCTTGTAAACAACGTATTCTATTTTATTTTTAGAATATGTTGATGTATGGAAACTTTCCAGACTGGCATACACGAGTATTACATTCAAAACTTTTCACATTATATTTTCAAGACAGCCAATAGAACGTAATATTTTCAATGTCACCCTCATCCCTTATGAAACAATTTCATTTCCATCACATTTCATTTTGAAAAGAGTGTAAAAATAATATCCGTATACATGATAGATTCGTATCTTGACGTCATATAGTATACAGACCAAACTAGATATTAGTTCACTTGTTTCATTACCAAGGTAACTAATTTTCAGAAATGAGAGTTTTTATCAGGTAACAGAGATCTATGCCGTGACTTTGTAAATCAGACAGAGCGACAACTCTACTCTGAAAAACTACGAAGTGCATTATCATACATTAATATGGAAATAGCTAATCCATTCTCACAGATGAAAAAAAATATGCACTGCTTAATTTTACATCGAAGCAGAAACACAAACATTGTGACCTGTTTCACACAGGCAACTTTGAAAAGAACTACCGTGGCATTAAATGTGAAGGTCTTACATTACGGCGACCTTCAACTGTCACCCCTCAGCCAATGCCAATAAATATTCAGTAGTGATGAAGTGATTTACATACGCCATTCGTCGATCAATTTCCAATAAATTGCAACGTGTAATGGCTAATACCACAGCGTTAACATATCATTACAACCCCGTGTTAATGCACACCCCAGTTAACACGAAATTCATCTGTCCGATTCGATGCGTCTGTAGAAAGCGAGTCATAGGAGAGATTTTGTGATGGAGCGAAGCAAGATGTCAGTTTTCGTTTCATTTCGTTTATTGCATTTCATGGATCTTACGTGAGAATTTACAAGCATAGACATTGGGTAGTAAGAATAAAGCTTAAGTACTTTCTCAAGGTTTATACTTTTGAGTATGAGCACTTTCTGTGATTATATACTCGTATCCACTAGAACATACTCATTTTCGTAAGAATAAAGACATTCTACCTAATATATACTCATCTCCACAGCCTTCTTGATCGTTTAAAAGTTAGTATACACTCGTGTTACCTATCCTCTTTGACCACATTGCACCGTGATGCTCAGTTTTTTTTTATAGACTTTCACATGCTATTGGCATGCTGCAGTGCTTTGTGTTTTGGTTTTTGTAAATTTTGATAATGGATAAATAAATAAATTTATTAAAGAAATAAATTGAATACATATTAAATAAATAATTAAGCTACTAAGATTTATTTCAAATCATCCGTCCTCAAGTGAGGTTGACCACTGTGATCCGGAAACATAAAAGATAAAGGGAAATGAAACGAGCAAAATACTGATTCGATTTGTACATTAAAACAAAAATTTACGTGTTAACATATAGATGATAGTGTAGAATTTGAAGAGGGGCCTTAAGAATTTCCATTACAATCTTCTGAACCTCATAAAAGGGAATTTTAAAGGGTTTAAGCATATTACATGTAAATGTTTGGTTAACAACTCCTCGCTCCAAATAGTAATCCTGCAACATCCCAGTTGTAAAGCGAAATGCCATATTTTTCACTGAGGTGTGGAAGACAAGGTACATATTTAGCTCGCTTGTCATCATTTATCTGCAGTGCTTGATTCGTGTCTCGTTCAAAGCAAATCGTAGGGTCTAAGACCATCGCTTTCTGGGTTCTTCTATTGATGCCAGTTATATCGACTCTTCTATGAGAACCATCTTCAGACACACAGTGAATCTCCTCATGTGCTTCCCATCCTCTGTTTCTTAGCAGGTTGGCAATTGCTGTACGGGCACGATGGGGTCTATTGTTACGCAGTAGCTCTCCCTTCTTACAGAACCCCAGTAAATAAATAAAATAAATAAATTGTATTAAATAAATAAACATATTACATCTATACTAATAATAAATCTGTAGCCGAAATTTTTCTGATAATTTTCGATTTTCCAAAAATAATTGGTCCTAACATATATAATTAACCACCCTGAAACCGAAAATCGCTTTTTTTTTAATTTTTGTTTGTATGTCTGTCTGTCTGTCTGTCTGTCTACGTATGTTTGTTGCCTTTTCACGCGATAATGGCTGAACCGATTTCGATGAAAATTGGAATATAAATTAAGTTCGTTGTAACTTAGACTATACGCTATATGGCATTCAAAATACTTTATTTAAAAGGGGGGTTATAAAGAGGCCTGAATTAAATAAATCGAAATACCTCGCTTATTACTGATTTTTGTGAAATATGTTACATAACAAAAGTTTCTTTAAAAATGATTTCTGATAAGGTTTGTTCTCTGAAAAATTTTGATAGGACTGATATTTAATGAGATAAATGAGTTTTAAAATTAAAATAACTGCCATCTAAGGCGGTGTATTGAAATAAAAAACAAATGACTTCGTCTATAAGGGGCCTTGGACACAACAATCGAAAGCTATGAAACATAGCCTACAGACAATGTTTCTGTGTTTTATGAAGTAATATCGGAAGCTAAATTAACCGATTTGTATAATTAATTATTATTTCACCATTGGAAAGTGTAGTTTCTCTAGATGGACATAATGCTATACTGTTATTACAGTAACTTGTGAGTGAATTGAGGACAGGTAAGATTAAAATAGCTTCTTATGCACAGAAAACTTGATAGGTTATTCTGTATATTCATTTCCTGTATTTCTTATAATAATGTTTATGAACATATTCATTTTTATCTCTGAGAATTAACGAACAACGAGAGTGTATTGATTTAGTATGCAGTAATAGTACGTTAGCTTAGCAATCCATTATTTTATAATTCAAATTTTAACTATGCTCAATTGAATCGTGTTAAAATACATAAAATACATATGCAATAAATGCAATGCAAAAAAATTGGGTAATGAGCCAAGCAGATTATGTTGCGCTGTTGTAAAAGTTGTTCCTCCTGAGATTCAAGAACTCCCACAACAAATTAAAAACTTTCTAATTCGAGTACATCCGTTATCAACACACTTTTTCATAATATAATATAATATAAACATAATAATAAATCTGTAGCCAAAATTTTTCTGTTAATTTTCGCTTTTCCAAAAATAATTGGTAATAACAATTAAGAAACATGTTAAAGGAATTGTCATTGCACCAAATGAGTGGTCTCTGGATCAAAATGATCGCATTTTAATATTTTAAATACAATTTAAATTAAGTAACATATTAAACGATTTATCCTTCTATCAAACACGAATGTTCCCTGGATCAAATGTCCTACTTTAATTATGTAATTACTTTATATTTATTTCTAACGGGTGCAGCGGAGCGCACGGGTACGGCTAGTCAAGAAATTTATTAAAGAAATAAATAATTACAAATTTAAGTAAATAAATAATTACACATTTAAATAAATAAATAATTAAATAAATAAAATAAATTAATTAAATAAATATATTAAGTAATTAAATAAATAAGATAAACAAATTAAATAAATAAATAAAATTAATTAATTAAATTAATTAAATAAATAAATTAAATTAATTAATTAAATTAATTAAATAAATAAATAGATAAATAAATAAAGTAAAATAAATAAATAAATAAGCAAGTAAATAAATAAATAAATAAACAAACATGAAAGAAAGAGTGAATCAGGTAAGTGACATTAATAAAAGAGGAAACAAGAAAATATCACTGGTAAATCGTCATTACGGGATGTTGGATTGAGATTACGATACATTTCTAGTTTTGCTAATTGTGTTTTTTTTTTATCATGGAGCAGTTATTTATATAATTTTAAAGTTACAAGTAATTGTATATGGCATTTGTACCTGTACTTTGGATTTAGTCCTAAAGTTTCAGAGTTAACTTAAACTCATATCGTGTCCCGGCATAGCTCAGTTGGAAAGAGCGCTCAGCGTGCAGAGCTGAGAGGTCCTGGGTTCGATTCCCGGTGCCGGTACGAGTTTTTCTCGTATTAAATAGTAATAATTTAAACTCAGTTTTTTGCTTCACTTGTAATTTTTTTTTTTGGCGGTTAGCAGGTTTACACTCTAAGCCGACGATATGCCATTCACGTGGCACGGTTTACTTTAAATAGCATAACAAGTCTGGTGGATGCGCTGAAGTCTTGGCGTTTAATCCCGCTAAGTGGCATGAGCACAGATAACTAAGCGTTAACGAGTGGAGATCTAACGACCTGTATTTGCTCTTAAAGTAGCGCGCTGTAATGCCGGCATTGAATTCCTTGCAGCTCTGCGGTGATGGTTTTTGAGGCGGATGTACAGCGACTCGTCAAACAAAAAGCATCGCAAACTTTTATAATGTCAAGTCGGTTGTGAAGCACGCATCTTCTCAAGAAAAAGTCATGAAATTAATAACTGTACATCAAAACTTTGAACAAGAGAAGGCGGCGTGTTTGTGTTCTGGGTCACTGTGACAAAATGTGCCTGTTCGTGACAATGACAGCCAAAGAGTTGAAGACGTACTGAATAAAGAAGAAAGACTCTTAAAGCGAGACAAATATCATGCCATAATGTCTTTACAACTTAAACATACAATCGTGCTTGTCTGAATTTCAGTACTTACTCGTATTTACCTGAAACAAACGCAATAGCGGTATAGAGATGAATTCTTATGTATATATACAGGGACATCATTTTATTTTTACTAACATTTCTAATATTAACCTGGCTATACCTTTGGATCAACGATTAAGAACCGCAAACATCGTTTGCTACTCCCTTCGGTTCGATGATACTGGCGTAATATACAAACAAATCACTTTACTAGGTATAAGAGGGAAGAAAAGTAGTTCATTCATTTACGTAAACTAGGAAATATCGCGATTTTCAGTTTGATAATTTTCATTGGGTTTTTGTTTAATGAAAATACAGTAGTGTCGACCTGGTTGGCGAGTTGGTATAGCGCTGGCCTTCTATGCCCAAGGTTGCGGGTTCGATCCCGAGCCAGGTTGATGGCATTTAAGTGTGCTTATATGTGACAGGCTCATGTCAGTAGATTTACTGGCATGTAAAAGAACTCCTGTGGGACAAAATTCCGGCACATCCGGCGACGCTGATATAACCTCTGCAGTTACTAGTGTCGTTAAATAAAACATAACATTTTTTTTGCAGTACAGTATTAACAGTGAGTGTTTTTACTCACGAACTGAGCTGTCCATGCGGACGTATTCATTATGCAGTGTATATTATACTGTCTACAGCACATTAGCGTACAGTATAGAGAATGAAGTTAAATTGAAAAATAATCATAATATGGATATTTAAACACATTTTTGAAAATGGTGGCCGTTCATTTCGATACAGGCTTCAGTTCTAATGTGCATATTATCGCACTATAGACTATTGTACGTAATTCCAATTACCAGGATCGTACTTCGTACTAGTAACTCATGTTGAAATAATTCTGTACCTACTCTATAAAAGAGACCTTACGTACTGTAAATTCAATCTTCACTTCTGCCCGATCCGAAAAGATAAAATTACTCAGACATGCTATCTACTGTCCGTCCAAGTAGTTATGCCGCAGGGTCATAGAAAGGGGGGAAATGACGTGATAATTAATTACTTAACGAGGCCCTTTTATTTAAGTTATTTTAAACAATTGTATGGGTATAATATTACGTAGACGTCCAATTCCTAACAGAAGTTAATGTTCTCAGAAAAGAGCTAAGACAGCCCAGCCACTAGCCTTTACAGAGAGGCGAATAGAAGCAGGTAGGGGAAACTGGGATGCGACGTAGGCAAATGGAAAATTTATTTTATTTTATTGGGTTATTTTACGACGCTTTATCAACAGCTTAGGTTATTTAGCGTCTGAATAAGATGAAGGTGATAATGCCGGTGAAATGAGTCCGGGGTCCAACACCGAAAGTTACCCAGCATTTGCTCATATTGGGTTGAGGGAAAACCCCGGAAAAAACCTCAACCAGGCAACTTGCCCCGACCGGGAATCGAACCCGGGCCACCTGGTTTCACGGCTAGACGCTCTAACTGTTACTCCACAGGTGTGGACTAAATGGAAAATGATGCAATATTGAAAGCTCTTTCGTCACTGGAAAACGCGAACATATTTTTGTAACGTACTGTTTACTATGACCGTAAGGCTACTATGACTGTATATGCGGTTTTGGATCTGTGTGGAGGACGGTTGAACTTCATTAGTAGAAGGGGTGGGAGTGAAGTACATTAAAAAAACTCAGGTACAATAAATATTGAAGTAAAAATAATACACACCCCAATAAAATTCTTAACACAACTCAATTTCAGAACACACACACTCTTTGACACCACTTTACACAACAAGAACACACCCTCACAGGAAACAAAACAAGAGGCGCCAAGACCTACAACGACCAGTTCTGAAGATGACCGACCGATAGGTCGAAACATGTAAAACAAGGTACGTTAGAATTTAACACAAGAAAGTCTTATCATACATATTCCGATGTAAATAAATGATCAAAATTTAATATTGAATGTGTTTTCTTCCATTATTTCGGACCAGTATCTCAAATCATTCAGTAGTCACAAAATTATTTTAAAATGTTACTTTCCCTCTTGTCATTGAGCAGTCATCTAATTCCAGTTGTCAGAAAAGTAGAGCGAGGGAAGCGAACCAGGGACAGTAAACCTCGATGAGAAGTGTTCAGTAATACGGTTCATGATAGAAGGTCTACTCCATTGTTTGATGGATCCCCGTACATAACACAACTGTTGGGCTTGAGGTACTTCATGTCAACACCATTGTGTATCAATCATTGTCTGTTGACATTGATCGCCTGAAGATCAGTACCCCGCTCGACATAATGATTATTCATGCCGAAATTCCCTTGAGAACATGCCAGGAGCTTCACTGGCGTCTGAGCGTTTTCTACGAACAATAGCATTGCTCATATCTAGGTAAATTGAAGTGAGTTAACAGATTCAGAGTTTTCTGCAAGATACACCTCTCTAGCTTCAAGAGCGACATCAATCTAAAATCAACGGTAAACTTTTTACTCATAAATTGTAATGATTTACATTACTTACTTCCTTACTTACTGGCTTTTAAGGAACCCGGAGGTTCATTGCCGCCCTCACATAAGCCCGCCATTGGTCCCTATCCTGAGCAAGATCAATCCAGTCTCTATCATCATATCCCACCTCCCTCAAATCCATTTTAATATTATCTTCCCATCTATGTCTCGGCCTCCCCAAAGGTCTTTTTCCCTCCGACATCCCAACTATCACTCTGTAGGCATTTCTGGATTAGCCCATACGTGCTACATGCCCTGCCCATCTCAAACGTCTGGATTTAATGTTCCTAATTATGTCAGGTGAAGAATACAATGCGTGCAGTTCTGCGTTGTGTAACTTTCTCCATTCTCCTGTAACTTCATTCTTTCAGCCCCAAATATTTTTCTAAGCACCTTATTCTCAAGCACCCTTAACCTATGTTCCTCTCTCAAAGTGAGAGTCCAAGTTTCACAACCATAAAGAATAACCGGTAATAACTGTTTTATAAATTCTAACTTTCAGATTTTTTGACAGCAGATTGGATGATAAAAGCTTCTCAACCGAATAATAACAGGCATTTCCCATATTTATTCTGCGTTTAATTTCCTCCCTAGTATCATTTATATTTGTTACTGTTGCTCCAAGATATTTGAATTTTTCCATCTCTTCGAAGAATAAATTTCCAATTTTTATATTTCCATTTCGTACTATATTCTGATCACGAGACATAATCATATACTATAACTTCTCGGGGTTTACTTCCAAACCTATCTCTTTACTTGCTTCAAGTAAAATTCCCGTGTTTTCCCTAATCGTTCGTGGATTTTCTCCTAACATATTCACGTCATCCACATAGACAAGCAGCTGATGTAACCCGTTCAATTCCAAACCCTCTCTGTTATCCTGGACTTTACTAATGGCATACTCTAGAGCAAAGTTAAGAAGTAAAGGTGATAGTGCATCTCTTTGCTTTAGCGTGTTAAAAACAATATTGTAATAAATGCATCAGGATAATAAAAGTAATATATTTGAACGCTAAAAGGATTAAATTTTTAAAATATATGACTTCTGGGCTGAAAGCTAGTGCCTACTAAATTTTTCAGTCACTTTGCTTATTTGCCCAGTTATCCGCAAAAGCGACCTGACCAGCGTAAGAAGCGACTGGCCTTTATTATAGATTCATAACCGGCGTGATGGATGACCGACGTCAACATAGACGCAGGAACTTCGATACAAGATGCTACACGTCCAGTTCATCGTGACAAGAATACAGCATGTCTACCGAGTTTCTTCGTGCTTTAAAAAATTGTGCCGTTCTGACACGCATTTAGATGGACACCTGCGCCTTCTGATGCGCAGTAAACTATCGATGGTTTTAACTTGCCGTAATGTAAGAGATCGCTGAAGATTTTTCAACAAGAACTCATAAAATTTTCCCAAGAAACTAGTTCGATTAATTAAAATGTGTCTCAGTGAAACGTACAGCAGAGTCCGTATAAGTCAGTTTCTGTCAGATGCTTTTCCAATCCACTGCGGGCTAAAGCAAGGAGATGCACTATCACCTATACTTTTTAACTTCGCTCTAGACTATGCCATTAGGAAAGTCCAGGATAACAGAAAGGGTTTGGAATTGAACGGGTTACATCAGCTGCTTGTCTATGCGGATGACGTGAATATGTTACGAGAAAATCCACAAACGATTAGGGAAAACACGGGAATTTTACTTCAAGCAAGTAAAGAGATAGGTTTGGAAGTAAATCCCGAAAAGACAAAATATATGATCATGTCTCGTGACGAGAATATTGTACGAGATGGAAATATAAAAATTGGAAATTTATCTTTTGAAGAGGTGGAGAAGTTCAAATATCTTGGAGCAACAGTAACAAATAAAAATGATACTCGGGAGGAAGTTAAACACAGAATAAATATGGGAAATGCGTGTTATTATTCGGTTGAGAAGCTTTTATCATCCAGTCTGCTGTCAAAAAATCTGAAAGTTAGAATTTATAAAACAGTTACATTACCGGTTGTTCTGTATGGTTGTGTAATTTGGTCTTCACTTTGAGAGAGGAACAGAGGTTAAGGGTGTTTGAGAATAAGGTGCTTAGAAAAATATTTGGGGCTAAGAGGGATGAAGTTACAGGACAATGAAGAAAGTTACACAACACAGAACTGCACGCATTGTATTCTTCACCTAACATAATTAGAAACATTAAATCCAGACGTTTGAGATGGGCAGGGCATGTAGCACGTATGGGCGAATCCAGAAATGCATATAGAGTGTTAGTTGGGAGGCCGGAGGGAAAAAGACCTTTGGGGAGGCCGACACATGGACGGGAAGATAATATTAAAATGGATTTGAGGGAGGTGGGATATGATGATAGAGAATGGATTAATCTTGCTCAGGATAGGGACCAATGGCGGGCTTATGTGAGGGCGGCAATGAATCTCCGGGTTCCTTAGAAAAAAGCAAGTAAGTAACTAAGTAAGTAAGTGTGGGTAAATTATTTCAGATTGGGTGTTACGAAACTTATGTCATTATTATTTTTTTTGTATTATTTGTTTATTGTTTTCTTCTTCTAAGGTCGTGGACGATTGGAAAATTTTTTCCTCTACGCTACAGCAACAAAATGTGGCGAATGTAGGGAATCTGGGCGTAAATTAAAAAGTGAAGAACCTCTTTTGCGAACGGAAGTGCTATCAAGTTTAATTCATGACGGAAGAAGTATTTTAACGGAGTATGAATTCCTGCTCTTGCTGTACGCTGTATAATATTGGAGTATGCCAAGCTATTGAACCTAAGGGGAGAGGATGGTATTTTTAAAACTATTTACCTATTTGGTGTAATATATTAATTTGTTGTGTGTAGAGAGCTCATAGCTGTGGCAACTCAACCAAATAAAATATTTTGAAAAAAAATTATTTGGGCCCCAAATTTGAAAAAAATATACCCAATGCAGGATTGTACTAAAACCGATATATCTAAACCGTTTTTAAAGATAGATTCAAATAGTTTTTGCAATGTATTTGCAAAAGCATGTTCTACAAACTGACTGTAACAGAATTGTGATATTAGTCCCTACGTTTGTAAAATAAACAAGTAAAATTTAATAACAATTTTCTGATTTCCTTTCTTGCAAACAAACGGACGTATTTTTAAAATGTAATCAATTAACAAAATTCTGTTACAGAGAAAAGTTTCCTAATAGTCTAAAGAATGTGTGTTCTAAATTTCATGCATGTATCTTTAATAGTTCAGAAACTATATCCGTTTTGTCTGGCAATGTAGCAAAAAAAATGAAGTTACTGCAAACCGATAAAAAAGGGCGTGTGATTTAAAAATCCATAGCGCAAGAAGTTTAAAAGTGACGTCTCAACATCCGATATGGGCACAAATATCCACAAAATGTTATGCAATGCATTCCACACAGCAAATGGTATTTTAAAGAAAAAAAAATTTTGAAAATTTAATTTACCGGAAACAACAATAAAAGTGGGCGAGTGATTTAAAAATCCATAACGCAGGAAGTATAAATGGGGACTCAACATCCGATAAAGGCACAAATACCCATAAAATGTTATGCAATGCATTCCACACATATCTAAGGGTATTTTAAAGAAAAGAAAAATTTTTTTGAAAATTTAATTTACCGGAAACAACAATAAAAGTGGGCGAGTGATTTAAAAATCTGTATTGCAGGAAGTTTAAAAATGGCGACTCAACATCCGATAAGGGCACAAATACCCACAAAATGTTATGCAGTGCAATCCACACACATCAAAGGGTATTTTAAAGAAAAAAAAATTGAAAATTTAATTTACCGGAAACAACAATAAAAGTGGGCGAGTGATTTAAAAATCCATAACGCAGGAAGTTTAAAAATGGGGACTCAACATCCGATAAAGGCACAAATACCCATAAAATGTTATGCAATGCATTCCACACATATCAAAGGGTATTTTAAAGAAAAAAAAAATTTAAAATTTAATTTACCGGAAACAACAATAAAAGTGGGCGAGTGATTTAAAAATCCATAACGCAGGAAGTTTAAAAATGGGGACTCAACATCCGATAAAGGCACAAATACCCATAAAATGTTATGCAATGCATTCCACACATATCTAAGGGTATTTTAAAGAAAAGAAAAATTTTTTTGAAAATTTAATTTACCGGAAACAACAATAAAAGTGGGCGAGTGATTTAAAAATCTGTATTGCAGGAAGTTTAAAAATGGCGACTCAACATCCGATAAGGGCACAAATACCCACAAAATGTTATGCAGTGCAATCCACACACATCAAAGGGTATTTTAAAGAAAAAAAAAATTGAAAATTTAATTTACCGGAAACAACAATAAAAGTGGGCGAGTGATTTAAAAATCCATAACGCAGGAAGTTTAAAAATGGGGACTCAACATCCGATAAAGGCACAAATACCCATAAAATGTTACGCTATGCATTCCACACATATCACAGAGTATTTTAAAGAATTTTTTTTTTTTAAATTTGCCCATTTTTCACGAAAAAATACCATCCTCTCCCCTTGAAAATATTCCCTACATGCGTAGAAACTTGAGAATTGTGGAAATGAAGTTATAAACACGTTGCCCGTGCTACAAGCCCACCCCAGCAGGTAACTGCTAACTCATTGGAGTTCATTCCTTTGTGAACCGTCACTAACACACGCGTGTCCTGGAACTATAGTCTGTTATAGATAGCTGCTACACCTCCACGTAAATTGCACATGCCTCCACTTTAATTAGTCTGGCTCCAAGTGCATGCTACAACGACTCAAGGCGCAGTAATTACTTCTCAACTCATTACAGCCGTCAGGAGACTTCGGCAAAACTTGGACGGCGAAGGATCGATTCGATATTGTTTAATTCATATTGTAGGTCCTGCGGGAAGTCCTTTGTGCCAGGAAGGTCCGGCTCGACGGGCGAGTTTCCGGGAACGGTCCTCGAAGTACGCAGCTCTCACTTTGAAGTCGCTAAGCCGTGACAAGGAAAGCGCCTGGGTCCACTGAATGAATTGCTGTGTCGATCGCATGTGTACTGCATGTAGGCTACGGTCCTGGGATCCAGCCTCGTGGCGGATATCGAAAGTTTGTTAGTTGTATTTTATGTCGTTGTTACGTTAGCTTCTGTCCCATCTCTAGCATGTCTGCTGCGGAAGGTTAGAATTGCTTGGAAAAACAAACTGCCATAAAGTGGCTGCGGTGAAATGGGAAGGAAATAAAGGATGAAATAATCTCAAAAACAGAAATAAAGAGGAAATAAAGGCAAGAATATAGGAACAGAAGGACTAATGGAGGAAACAACAAAAAATAGAAAAAAGAAACGTAAAGGGAAGAAAGTTAGAAACACAGAAAGATAGAAATAGTGTAAGATAAAGAATAAGGAAAGAGAAAAGAAAATAAAGAAAATAACGAATAAGGAAGCAAAGAAAGAGAATTAAGAGAGGAATGAGAGTAAATAAAAAACAAAAATATGGAGGAAGAGGAAGAGTAAAGAAAAATGCAGAAAAGACAAACAAGGAACCAGTAGTATAAAAGAGAATTGTAGAATGAAAGAACAAAGAAAACATAGACGAAAAGTGGAATGAAACAAAGAAGGAATAAAGCTACCAGAAGAAAAGTAGAAAGAAAGAAAGAGAGAAAAAAGGGATAAAGACAGACTAATAAAAATAGAATGAAAGAGTTCTATTGTATTTTATTGGGTTATTTTACGACGCTGTATCAACATCTAGGTTATTTAGCGTCTGAATGAAATGAAGGTGATAATGCCGGTGAAATGAGTCCGGGGTCCAGTACCGAAAGTTACCCAGTATTTGATCGTATTGGGTTGAAGGAAAACCCCGGAAAAAATCTCAACCAGGTAACTTGCCCCCACCGGGATTCGAACCCGGACCACCTGGTTTCGCGGCCAGACGGGCTGACCGTTACTCCACAGATGTGAACAAGATAAGGAATAAAGAAAGAAAAAAAAGAAAATAAAAGAGAATAAAGGAAGGAGGAAAGGAAGATAATTAAGAGAGAAATGGGAATAAATAAACAAACAAAAATATGAAAAAAGAATAAAGAAAAATCCAGAAAATACAAAGAAACAAGTAAACAATAGTATAAAAGAGAATAGTAGAATGAAATAAGAAAGAAAAATAGACGAAAAGTGAAATGAAACAAAGAAGGAATAGATAAAGCTACCAGAAGAAAAGTAGAAAGAAAGAAAGGATAAAGATAGACTAATAAAATAGAATGAAAGAAATTAGTGACAGATGAAAATAGAAAAAGAAAAGTATAATAGTAGAAAGGAGAAATTGATGACGATAGGTTAAGAAAATTATAATGAAAGACGGAATCAATAGATAGAAATAAACAAAAAAGGTGGAATGGAAGAAATAAGTAATAGATAAACATAGGCGGAAGAAAAGTTTAATGGAAGAAGAAAGGAATAGATAGATATAAACAAAGAAAAGTGGAATGGAAGAAATAAGTAATATATAAACATAGACATGTGTCTCAGTGAAACATACAGCAGAGTCCTTATAGGTCAGTTTCTGTCAGATGCGTTTCCAATTCACTGTGGGCTAAAGCAAGGAGATGCACTATCACCTTTACGTTTTAACTTTGCTCTAGAGTATCCTATTATTTAAGACCAGAATAACAGAGAGGGTTTGGAATTGAACTAGTTACATCAGCTTCTTGTCTATGCGGATAACGTGAATATGTTAGGAGAAAATACACAAACGATTAGGGAAAACACGGGAATTTTACTTGAAGCAAGTAAAGAGATAGGTTTGGAAGTAAATCCCGAAAAGACAAAGTATATGATTATGTCTCGTGACGAGAATATTGTACGAAATGGAAATATAAAAATTGGAAATTTATCTCTTGAAGAGGTGGAGAAGTTCAAATATCTTGGAGCAACAGTAACAAATATAAATGATACTCGGGAGGAAATTAAACACAGAATAAATATGGGAAATGCCTGTTATTATTCGGCTGAGAAGTTTTAGCATCCAGTCTGTTGTCGAAAAATATGAAAGTTAGAATTTATAAAACTGTTATATTACCGGTTGTTCTTTATGGTTGTGAAACTTGGACTCTCACTTTGAGATAGGAATATAGGTTAAGGGTGTTTGAGAATAAGGTGCTTAGGAAAATATTTTGGGCTAAGAGGGATGAAGTTACAGGAGAATGGAGAAAGTTACACAACGCAGAACTGCACGAATTGTATTCTTCACCTGACATAATTAGGAACATTAAATCCAGACGTTTGAGATGAGCAGGGCATGTAGCACGTATGCGCGAATCCAGAAATGTATATAGAGTGTTAGTTGGGAGGCCGGAGGGAGAAAAGCTTTTGAGGAGGCCGAGACGTAGATGGGAAGATAATATTAAAATGGATTTGAGGGCAGTGGGATATGATGATAGAGACTGGATTAATCTTGCTCAGGATAGGGACCAATGGCAGGCTTATGTGAGGGCGGGAATGAACCTCCGGGTTCCTTAAAAGCCAGTAAGTGAGTAAGTAAGTACGTAAGTAAATATAAAGATAGAAGAAAGAGAAGTTTAATGGAAGAAGGAAGGAATAGATAAAAATAGACGAAGAAAAGTGAAATGAGAAAAGCAATATAAACAAAGTTAAGAAGTAAGGAAGAAGGATTAAAGGCGTATAGAAAGGAGGGAAAAGGGACGACGAACGAATGAATGTGGGAAGAAAAGAAAAATGGCATAACAGTAAAAAAAATAAGTGAAAAGAGAAATACACAGAAGAATTAGGAATACATTCATGGGGAATATAAACAGAGAAAATGGACAATGAGAGTGGAATCCGCTAGTCGAAGAACTGGAGCGTCTGACATTAGCAGTCATTTGCATTGCACTCCGGTTGAGTTTTCACCTTACGCAATTAGAAGAAATCAAATATCCTTAAATGTGGAGGTAGCTTTAATGGAGCGGAAACAAAGGTGGTACTCTTGATGTTCAGGGACGAGCTTCGAATTATTTTTCAGTTTGCTTTCTAAAATTATAAATTATTTACCATGTCATTGTCAGGAAGGACTTGGAACAGCTTCAGTTAGACACGGTAATGTTTACTTAAACCGTTTTAGCACATATATCGAGAAAAAGTACTTCATTTTTAATATTTTGGCTTATGTTGAAATACTAATTTTCAATCCACTTGTATTGAACAATTTTTTTTCTGGACAAAGTATTCGTCTTCAAACACTTTTAATTGACAGAGAACATACAACTAATAGAAAAGAGAACATTTCATAACATTTTGTTGATGAATGTTCCATTGTGTTCTTCATGCCAGTCCTACTTGATAGAGATATTACGTATCGAACTTACAAGCAAACATTTTCATGGGGGCAGATAAAACAGTTTTTTTTATACTCGACCATGCCGAAATGTAGTAATTATACACCTGGTAGCAGTCCTTTAATGGACCTCATTAAAGTACACCTATTCATTAAAGTTCAGGTGTTCCACCAATCAGAAAACACCATTGTAGCTATATGAAAGCACAAGTTTCTATTATTCTCGGATATGCAATCGAAAGACAATTAGCGAAACGTCACGGAGGCTGGAAATTCAATACTGTCGCAGAAGGTTATGTTCTGTTACTATAATAATTAGCGTTAATTGTAAATAATATTCAAATAAATTCAATTGGTCATCTCGTTTTTCAATGTCTAAATCAATTTCAAGGTTATATCAAGAATAATGTTTATTTTACTCCCTAGATTATATCAAGGTCAATGACATTTCTTTCTCGGAAAAAAATCAATACTTTCGCGTCTGCGCACATCTCACAATTTACGAGGTATTGCACAATGTCAGTTCCGCTCCTCAGTCAGATAAGAATGACATGAATACTTATGAATAATTTCAAGTTAGAAACATGGTCGAGCATAAAAAGTCGTATGAAACTTGGCTATAATGGTAATTAAGAAGCTCGTATTAAAATTATGAAACTCACTTGCGCTCGTTTCATAAGCATACTCGCGTCTTAATTACTACCATTATAGGCTCGTTGCATAATGTACTATTATGCAATTACATGTTAATAATGTCAAAACAAATGCTTGTACAAACTTTGACCAGTCGTGAGCAATTACGAGGGCTGTGAAGAAAGTAAGTTTCCCTGGGGACGTTTACAGAAAGAAAACACAATTTCATGGAAAGATTTATTGGAACAGATACAGCAATTATTGAGCTATTCTTCAACATATTCTCCACCGGAATTGAGACATTTGTCATACCGTGGGATCAACTTTTGTATCCCTTGTCGTAGAAGTCTGGGATCGGAGCCAGTGTGTGACAGCCGTCTGCACCTCTCTGTTGATACCACAGTGGCTTGTAAGGGGACACGTATTTGATTTTTTAAACTTCTACTAGTTCCATCCAAAATTTGTGAAATTCAAACTACATAACAGGCTTACAATTCTATCTGTACAGAATTTGGTATCCTTAGAGCTAATAGTTTTTTTTAATTATATTTTTAAATATATTTTATACTGACGTCACTAAAAAGACATCTTGTATGTATGTATTTATTCACAGTGCAATGGGTATATACCCGGTGGCAGTGGTAACTAATTACACTCAATAATGACAATAATAAACTTATTAATTAAAATACAATTAATAATAATACTAATAATTAATACTAATACTAATAATGACAATAATAATAATAATAATAATAATAACAACAACAACAACAACAACAGGGAATATACTAAATTAAATGAAACGATCACTTAAAATAACATTTGAAATATTCTAATTTGTATCTTAAAACTAAGATCGAACTAAAACCCACGAGTGTGATATGTTCATATCTGCACAAGTACCTTTCAACATTACACTCATTTCGCTGTCAACTCACTCACTGCACTGGAACTACGACACATTTCACTGATTCTATCCTGATTTCACTAACACTTCAAAAACATTTCACTGTTCAAATACTTTGCACTGCCACTATAAACTATAAAGCTTCCCTGACAGAAACACGTTTCACTTACACAGCACACTTCACTGACACAACATAATTCTTCACTGATACAACACACTTCACTGACACAACATAATTCTTCACTGATACAACACTTCAATAACAACATATAATTTACACCCTTTAAATACTGTGTATAATTACCGTCTATTAGTAAGGTCCTTAAGCCTATTTTTAAATACATTTTTGGTTGTTGGTAAAGCCTTTAGTAAGTCTGCAGGTAAAGCATTCCAGTCCCTGATAGTACGATTGAGAAAAGAAAACTTTCCAGTGTCCGTCCTCTGCCTTCTTTCCCTCAATTTATATGAGTGGTCTTGCGACAAGTTTTCAAAATGTTTAGTTCATATATGCTCAAAAGCTTGAAAATATTTGCTCAAAAGCTTGAAAATACTTATGGGAATAAAAATTAAGTAACTTTTTGACTCAGTCAAAATAGACAGTCGCAGTAAATTTTTAAATTTTGTGAGTTTACCGTTACAGACTATTTTAATCTAAGTGCAATACGAATGTGCCCCGAAGGAACTTAATATTAATATTTTATACAAATGAAAATTAAATTCGATTTATCAACATTTAATAGAAGTTTCAAACCAATCTGGCAATAAGCCTTCTGCAAGGAGCTTTTTTAATTTAATAAACTGCTTAGAATTAAAATTCGAGAAAACAGCATAAAATCATGCAAATCAAGCTTTCAGGTATAACTTCCTGTAAAGTTGATTTGAAAAATTTCGAGGGAAAAATTGTTCCGGGTATCGAACCCGGTACCTTTGCAGAAACGGCTGTGGTTACCTCATAAAATCATATCAGACTAATAAATAATTACGTACCAACTGTACCCGTGCGCTCCGCTGCACCTGTTAGTAATAAATATAAAGTAATTACATAATTAAAATAGGACGTTTGATCCAGGGAACATTCGTGTTTGATAGAAGGATAAATCGTTTAATATGTTACTTAATTTAAATTGTATTTAAATAATTAAAATGCGATCATTTTGGTCCAGAGACACTCATTTGGCGCAATGACAATTCCTTTGACATGTTTCTTAATTGTTATTACATGCAACCATAGTTTAATGAAGATTGACATATCATTTAGTTTTAATGTGTATACTTTATATTACTTGCTATATGTTTCCATTGAATTATGGTAATAACTTAATTTTAACCCTTGTTTTCTACGTCTTCAGTAAATGGCGCTTGGCCCAATATGGTTCTGAACCCTTCAAATAACTTAAATAGTGCTACAGCATTTATAGTGATATGTAATTATGTTTCTTTCTTTCGAAAATGTAAGAATTCACGATCTCCTATGTACCATTGCCATGGAATGAATAAATGTGTTTTTTCTTCCTACTCAAAAATTTTATATTTTGCACATGGGAATTACTGCTACAATCTGAGGCGGCGGTGAAAATGTATTGTATTGTTATTTTAAAAGTCTTGTATATCCTTAAATATCAGTCCTATCAAAATTTTGCAAAGAATAACACTTATCGGAAATCATTTTTAAAGAAACTTTTGTTATGTAGCATTTTTCACAAAAAGAAATAATAAACGAGATATTTCGATTTATTTAAGTCAGGCCCCTTTAAATAAAGTATTTTGAATGCCATATAGCCTAAAATCTAAGTTACAACGAACTTAATTTATATTTGAATTTTCATCGAAATCCGTTCAGCCATTATCGCGTGAAAAGGTAACAAACATCCAGACAGACAGACATACAAATAAAAATTTCAAAAAAACTATTTTCGGTTTCAGGATGGTTAATTAGACATGTTAACACCAATTAGTTTTGTAAAATCGAAAATTACCAGAAAAAGTTTGGCTACAGATTTATTATTAGTATACTGTAGATTTGTTGATACTGTGTAATTTTATAACGAATTTTGACTCCGTATTCTGATGTTGATGCTGTAGTTCCTACTCTACATCTTGCTAACGCCCATTAGCCCTCTAGCTGTTCCCGTTACTACAGCCCTGTACAAGACTGGCCACATGTAAGGTGAAGTTACGAAAATAAAATAAAAGTTAATAACAAATCCAAGTCTGAAGTTCCTACGAACTCATAGCTGCCTCCTCAATCTGCCTATCGTGGTATAAATACCCACTCGCATGTTTTAGCCAACTTTAAAGTACATTACATGTTCTATAAAGTTAATTAAACATTTCCTCGTTTGAAGTAAATTTGTTTATTGTACACTCTTTCCAAAACAGTTAATTCCTAGACTGATTACGGGCAGTAAATGGTTTTTATCTTGCTGTTCCTTATGGCGTTGCCATAGCAATACTTCAGCGAACTGCATTTGTTTATTTAAAAAAACAAAATACGACTTAATCAAATAATATAAAACATCTCTATTCTTTGAATGCAACTTACTTTTTTTATCTTTCCGAGATTTTTGTAGAAGTAACTGTAAGTATATGTTTTATCAGTAATTTATTTAGAAACTTCTCTCATTTTCTACATAATATTAAACAAGGCTATGACAATATCTATCAGAAAAGCTGGAGTAAGGTGGGTGCTCCTGTTATGGCCATGTTCCTGATATGGCCACCCCCCTATTGTGAGTTAGTTAACCAAAAAATCCGCTAAATTGCAGCAGCATCCAGTGAAAGGGCATCCTGGTATGTCACTTGATCTTTTTCCATCCAGTCAGGTTGAGCAATATGGCGTCAGTTGCCTGTTTTGCGGTTTTCATGTGACCTCTTCTTATTTTTCTCTGGTAAGTCTCCTTTGTTTTATGCATGTTTTTCAAAGACTTGTTTCATGAAAAACATCGTACTCCATTCGCTTTTTAATGTTCTGTTGATTGGTGTTGTAGCTGATGGCATATCTTTTACGAGTTGTTCAAAATCAAACGATTTTCGTGAAAACTTACCTGCTCCTGATATGGCCATATCAAATGCACCATGGCCATATCAAGTTCATTTCACTTCAATTTTTTCACCTGACAAATTTACATGCCTTATAGCTGATATTACGCAAAAATTTTGTATTTTGAGAAAAACAACTTAATTTTTCATGGAAACACCTGGTTTTGACTACACTTTTGAATTATAAAAAAGATTAACTGTCATTTTTATTCATTTTACACCAAAATTATTTAATTTTAGCACAACTGCGCTATCAAACTGAAAACAATCACGATTTGTAGAACATGGAACAAGGGTGGCCATATCATGTGCACAAGTTCCTGATATGGCCACTAGGTAGACTTTTGGAATTTGGGACTTTTTGGACAATTAAAGCTATTTTTATGGGGAAAGGAAATTGTTTTAAGAAAGTCCATTAGACTGAGAACAAGTAAGAAAAAAGTGGTTTACATCTTTTTTCAAAATGGCGGCTAGAAAAATTCTCAAACCTTAGCATGGCCATATCAGGGACACCTACCTTATATAATTAAATTTATTGTCAATACATGTTGTGATTTCTTCGACCAGAACCAGGATTATTTTTGTGTTCTTTGAAATGCCATCCTGATCCTGATATGCACGTCTGTAGACAGCAGTGTATGTGTACAAGTTGCAGTGTCCAGTCGATCAGTCCTAGTGAAATGGGGGAGTACACGAGACCGGAATATGCAGACCTGATTTTCGAATACGGATGAGCCAATGGGAACAGTAGACAAGCTCACAGATTGTATCGGGCAAGTACCCACGTAGGAGACATCCGGCTTATACCATCTTTCCACGACTGTTCCAAAGGTTAAGGGAAGTAGGGCACGTGGTGCCAAATTACAATTCCATTTCCACACAACTATTTTTGCTTATAACTTTCGACTCAGTAATTTCCGGACCAGGGTTCCTTATCTCGAATTGATACATGTGCCCTTCGCCATCATCCCTGAAAGTTTGTAACACCGCCTCGGAAACATCCTGTATATCGAATAGTATATTAATGCATACATAGGTTTATACATATAAAAATATAAATAATTGAGCCATTTTAATGGGAAAAAGATATATAACTTTCTGGATGAGCCGTAGAGATGTTGATGATTATGTTGATGATATGCAAAACATGTAGTTTCCGACGCTGATAATTTCGCTGTGAGACTCGGCGAAGTTTCAGCGCATCTGCAAGTTAGATGTCACCACAGAGCAAGTTTAATGTGCGCCAATCATAAAACTGTTGTGGTAAGTTCAAAGTTGGGCTGCTTGTCCCAGGAGGGCGCCTCCTGTATCTGTACAGCCGTAACGCAAGTCATCTCACATGTGTAGTAAAACTTGGTCGTATAGGAAGCGAAGACTTCGAGCCTAGTTTGCTTATTTGGTATTTTAATGTTTTCCGTCGTTATAGAAACAGGTGAGCAACACATAAAACACGTCGCAAACACGGGTTAGTAATCTTCACTGTCACATGGGTTGTCTTATGTTATTCGTCACTACGGACGTAACCAAGGAAACCGGTAGAAGACAGCTGATCTTCGGAAAAGCGAGATCTTTGCTTGTATAGGTACCTGTAGAATTGAGGACCGTTTTTGCAAAATTGATAACTGAAAAAAAAAAAAAAAACTACATTTTACAGGAGAGACAAAACACTATAGTAAGCAAGTTTTGCTGTGTGTTTCACTTATAGGAGAAAGCAAGTTTTGAAAAAACGATCACACTTTGACACATTACAATGAAGAGAAATAACCCAATTTAATAACACGCTTTGAACGACATGTAGAGGCCTGCCTTATGTTAACGGATCTCAATTTTGCAAATTTTGCAGTTAGCAATTGTTATAACACCATGCCTCGTTGTTATTGGGAAGCACTAGAGACGAAATGCAGTTTTGAAATTCTTGTGAGATCCTTTGCTGGGCAGATTTTCAAAACTGTATTAGGAATTCCATCTTGACCCATTTTTTTCTTGAGTGAGGTGTAAGAGAGTATCTGCCAGAGGTCTGCATCGGACGTTTTCGCTCGAGCGCCAAGTAGTTCATAGCATAATCCGATAGGTGGCGCACATGCATGATGGGTAAAATTGTCACGAGCGATAAATCCTCGAACGGTATAAGCCG
This sequence comes from Periplaneta americana, assembly GCF_040183065.1. NCBI lineage: Eukaryota > Metazoa > Arthropoda > Insecta > Blattodea > Blattidae > Periplaneta > Periplaneta americana. The sequence continues at coordinate 157,608,515 of NC_091130.1, forward strand.
AGCGTTAGACATTCGTTCTTGTTACAGTGATGAACTGTGTAGTAACATCATAGATGTTTATCATTTCAAAACGTTGCAGTGTTTAACTAACCTCTCCATAGTACAACTACAAAACTTGCATTAAAATGTAATATAAATGTTGCAGGTAAATGTTTTTCTTTTTTTTTTTTCCACACAGGAGTGATTTTGTTTTTGCCACATCTGATAGACGTTATTGGATGTAAATGTAACTATTATAAACGGAGAACACAATCACTATAATGCAAGTACCGTATCAAGTTTTCTAGTAATAATAATAATAATAATAATAATAATAATAATAATAATAATAATAATAGTACTCTCTAATAATTAGTGTATCAATCTTTGCGTCTGTAACAGTTGTACAGCATGATTATTCGTTTTATTATGTTTTCTGTGACGTTATCTCTGTACTAATATTATTAATCTACTGCTACATCAATAATATTTTGTAAAACGTTTCTACATTGTCGCAGTATATAGGCGGAACACTATGTATGGACCTATCATATTATATATGTGGTAAATCAAATATTTAATAATTATTAATTCGCAATAATAACTGTATATCGAAGTTTTTCGTACTATTTTATTTATAACTTCATGTTCTTGTTTTGGTACGTTCCATTGACTGTTACATTAAACGTTTGTCATAAACGCAGAAAATAAATCCTTATTCTTACCGTTAGAGCAAAACATATGTGCATCTTATCTGTCGCCTTCCATACAAGATAAGACATGTCGGTGAGATGACCTTGTACTGTGCTTCTACTTATTACGAGCGTATCACGACCGATCGTATCTCACTCGAGCGTGCGACATTCGACCGAGTTCAAGCGAGCGATTTAACTCCAATGCAGCACTCTGGTATCTGCAATAGGAATCTTATTTTCACTGTTACAATTTGCTGTGTTTCTGCTATATTGTAACAGGTTAGAAAACCGTAGTGTTGTTCTCCTTCTGTAGTGTGGTGTGTAGTGTTTATTCTTGCTACGTGAACCAATAATAGTAATATGCGTTACAAGAGCGGTATGTTGAAGTTTTCATGTTCGAGGAAAAGTTTGAAACGTAGTTGAGCTTCTTTAATTTCCGAGAATTGAAAGAAAACATACCGCTCGTGTATCGTACATTATTTCGTGCGAAGATCGTTTGTTACATACCTGAAAGAGGAATTTCTAATTAGTTGCAATGAAATCTCCATCTTGGTTTCTGTTCAATGACGACAAATTTGCAAAACAAAAATATCTATTTTCAACATTGTTGCTTTAAAATGTTTTCTGTGTTTACTATACTCCAGCAGGCCGTGATATACGTCTGTTTTTTTTTCCCCCAGTCTATAAATGCGAACTTAAAACAAACGGTAAGGTTATGTAATGATTTGTTTTTCATTTTAATATTTTAACAATATTATTTATATAACATATTGCAGTAATAACATCGGCATCTGGAATCTTGTTGATTTTTTCACGGCTTCCTTAATGTTACTTGCATCACGAATGCAGTAACTTTAGTGGAGTTGTAGAGTTTACTTAATTTTTGCAGATATTTAAAAACAATAATTAACAGTGCAATGTAGGTGAAATTGCAGTGGTAAGTTTCCAATTTATAATTATTACTATGTTAAACGTATCTAAAAAATAATATGTTAAAAGCCTAAAGCAGTAAAATCAATATGTCACTTAAGCGGTAAGGAGAGGAAAATTGTTATGTGTGTTAGGTTGGGAATACTGAATGTGGAATTTTAGACTTTCCGCGGATTGGTTTTGTGCGGAAACCAAGCAAATACGCACGATCTCGCACAAAAGTCTTTGACACAGTCTTGAAACAATTTCCTCGTATCATGACACTCATCCATAAACAAGCATCAGTTTTGTGATGTAGATTAAGTTTTTTCCCCCTTTAAAGTGAATTAAAATTTCTGTTTAATATCCGCTAAAACTCCTCCTTTTAATGTTACCGTCATTGTGGAATTACCGTTAATTTCGTTTGCTTTATTTTTGCAATTAAGGTGAAGATATTAGCCTAGGTGGAGTAAACTAACGACCAATAAAAACGACAGTTGTGTGTATTTATGTCGCTATTAAGCCGTTGGATATCACACTAGCGAGCATAACACGGATCGTAATTCATATTTAGCTTCTAATTAACGCTAATCGGTATTTTGTTGTTTTGCAAGTGTCAAAATAAACTCGCAGCGCTACCATTCATCAATTATCATTGTAATAGTAAACATCATAATCAACATCGTTCTCATATTCGTTATATCGTTACCCTGATTGTCATCACAATCTTTGTTGTAATCTTTGTTGACTATTTCGTTTATATGACGTCATTCCATTTTCGACCAATGAAGTGTAATGAAATTTTGAATTCCAACCAATCACAGTCACACTTTGAGATAATTTTTGCAGCTATCAATTTATCGCATGGTCGTTCTTTTGTTTAATCATTGTCGCCAATTGTTCCCCAGTAAATCGATGATCATGAATACATTAAGATGCAACTACACGGTTAAACTTTTCTTTCAACTTTAAAGCAATGAATCAAGATTAATATATTTACGCAGTGAAGACCACTTTCAAAACGGCGCACCATGTAGACACAAAATCTTCATGCATCTTAATTGAACGTACGTTTTAAACTTGATTCTTTCAATATTCTTCCCAGATTGCACACATACGCGATTGGAATATTGAACTGTGTAGATGCAGCTTTAGTTCCGTTACACACTACAACGAGAATGCGTTTGTCGAGCTATAAAAAATGCTTTCCTGTAGCACGAGTAACGGTCGAAATAAGGCACAGCTGACACTAGGCCTGCTCACACAGGTAACCTAACCTATATTGTAGCCTATAAAATACATCTTCATCTTCCAATTCCATGTCCAGTGTAGGTTATCTGAAAAAAAATTACATTCCTTCATTCAGATTAGATAACTGCGTTTTCAACAATTGTTCATTTAATTAATGTATTAATCAGGTTACTGTAATTATATTATAAAATTTTAAATTAAATCATGATTTCAGCAGATAATGAAAATGTATTTATGTTATAATAATAAGTCAAAAGTGCAGTACATGTAATTAACATTTTTAAACCTGTATTTCGCTTTTCACAATTGGCATTACTGAATAATAACATCGAATTTCTTTATTGCAGTACTCGATATTCATCTATTTCAACTTCACTATGCCTGAATAGGTTAAGTATTCGTAAATATACAATTATTAACATTTTGTCATCGATTTTTAGGGATACATTATTTTCATTTTTATTTTATTCACGAAAAGTCCTAATAAATTTCACTCGAGGTCTGAGGTTTCCCAGATTTATCGGCAGATCTCAGACCTCTCGTGACATTACTACAGATAAAATATATTCACACCTCCGTACTGGTTGAAAGATCGTTCACATGTACGTACTATTAAAAATTAAACGCAGAATAAATATGGGAAATGCCTGTTATTATTCGGTTGAGAAGCTTTTGTCATCCAGTCTGCTCTAAAAAAGACTGAAACCTAGAATTTATCAATCAATCTTCTTAATGTATCCAACTGCAGACAACATAAAGTTCACTGTAGTCTATTCAGTTGTTGTTTTTCACGAGAAATGAGGGGTATTTTGATCCGTGTTCATTATAGATGCCTGTTGCTAGTAGCCAGAGGTGGGGTGTAGTCAATATATACTGCAGGGCTGTGTCTTCTGCAACTGGTACTGATGATTTTAATTTACTTCTTTTGTGGTTTATGGATGGACAGTATAGAAGAATGTGTTCCACATCTTCATCATGATTATTACACCACAGACAAGTAGGATTATCAGAAATGTGAAATCGGTGTAGGTACAATTGAGTGACAATGTGACCTGTTCTGGCTCTTGTTTGAACATGTCTGGGCAAGTTTTTTTACATTTCCAGGTCATTTGGTTTCTTTTGTACAGACTGTAAAATTTTTCCTTGTCAGAAGAGAGCAAATTGTTGATCCATAGGTTTGTGAAATGAGACTTTACTGAAGCAAAAGCATTGGATTGAAGAGGTCTTGGTTGCAAATATGTTGCCTGTTTTGCAATATTATCGACTTTCTCATTTCCAGGTATACCACAATGACTAGGTATCCATTGAAATGTTATTTCCTTTCGGAGTTCTTTTGGTTTACTTAGTTGTTTCTGAATTGGAATAATTCTATGTGCATATAAAACCTAGAATTTTTTAAAACAGTTATATTACTGGTTGTTCTGTATGGTTGTGAAACTTGGACTTTCATTTTTAGAGAGAAACAGAGACTAAGGGTGTTTGAGAATAAGGTGCTTAGAAAAATATTTGGGGCTAAGAGGGTTGAAGTTATAGGACAATGAAGAAAGTTACACAACACAGAACTGCACGCATTGTATTCTTCACCTGACATAATTAGGAACATTAAATCCAGACATTTGCGATGGGCAGGGCATGTAGCACGTATGGGCGAATCCAGATATGCATATAGAGTGTTAGTTGGGAGGCCGGAGGGACAAATACCTTTGGGGTGGTCGAGACGTAGATGGGAGGATAATATAAAAATGAATTTGAGTGAGGTGGGATATGATGGTAGAGACTGGATTAATCTTGCTCAGGATAGGGACCGATGGCGGGCTTATGTGAGGGCGGCAATGAACTTGCGGGTTCCTTAAAAGCCATTTGTAAGTAATTTAGTTCCCGGATGAATGAATGTACAGTCTTAGAAAAAAGTTTTGTCCAATAGATACTTTATAAGTCCCAGAAAGGAGATGGTGCACATGATCAGACGTGGAACGAAACAAAACTAATTTATTACCTCAATTAGTCGTCTTCTTGTGAACCAGATCGCTCGACCTCTGATCATGCGCACTGCCTCATTTCTGGGACTTATAATTTATCTGTGCGATACATTTTTTTCTAAGACTAAGCATAGTCGTACACTGAATATGGATATAACATGCCAGTAGTTTTGGAGTTAGCGCTATACAGACTTTCTTGGACAGACGGTGCGCCAAAAACTATTTATGGGGATTCTGAAGTAGTTCATTCTATCAAAATCTCAAAATCATTGTTTTTATTTTTCACAATAGGTACTTTCTTTTTATATTTGAGCACATTGTTTAATGAGTACATGATAGAAGCACGTACAAAACAATAGTAATATGCGTTACAAGAGCGGTATGTTGAAGTTTTCATGTTCGAGGAAAAGTTTGAAGAAGCGAAACGTAGTTGAGCTTTTTTAATTTCCGAGAATTGAAAGAAAACATACCGCTTATTACATACCTGAAAGAGGAATTTCTAATTAGTTGCAATGAAATCTCCATCTTGGTTTCTGTTCAATGACGGCAAATTTGCAAAACAAAAATATCTATCTTCAACATTGTTGCTTTAAAATGTTTTCTGTGTTTACTATACTCCAGCAGGCCGTGATATATGTCTGTCTTTTTTTCCCCCAGTCTATGATGAGTCTGGAATCTTGTTGATTTTTTCACCGCTTCCTTAATGTTACTTGCATCACGAATGCAGTAACTTTAGTGGAGTTGTAGAGGTTACTTAATTTTTGCAAATATTTAAAAACAATAATTAACAGTGCAATTTAGTTGAAATTGCAGTGGTAAGTTTCCAATTTATAATTATTACTATATTGAACGACTCTAAAAATAATATGTTAAAAGCCTAAAGCAGTAAAATCAATATGTCACTTAAGCGGTAAGAAGAGGGAAATTGTTATGTGTGTTAGGTTGGGAATACTGAATGTGGAATTTTAGACTTTCCGCGGATTGGTTTTGTGCGGAAACCAAGCAAATACGCACGATCTCGCACAAAATATATTTATGGGGATTCTGAAATAGTTCATTCTATCAAAATCTCAAAATCATTTTTTTTCACAATAGGTACTTTCTTTTTATATTTGAGTACATTGTTTAATGAGTACATGATAGAAGCACGTACAAAACAAAAATATTATTTAATATTGTAGATAGCGGAGTCGTGTTCCAGTCAATTGTATATAAAAGATGGCTCTTGATAGGCGTGCCTTCCTGAAATACACCTGACTATAAAGAACGCAATTTTCCTAAACTAGGATATCAGTAGAACGTCTATAGACAGGAGGTAAAGAGCGAACTTCCTTAAGGAAGACGTAGGTGAAAAAACAGTAGAATGACAGAAAACCATTATACACAACTGCAGAAAGAAGAACCGATTTCTTCTATTATCTAACAAGACTTCTTGCGCCTTCAACTGTTTTAATCATATCGGAGTGAGTTAATGGTCCATGTCGACAAGGCGTGCTGCCAGATCGTAAAGCAGTCGATAATGAAGAGTAGTCGACGTTGTTATCGAATTATCGATATGGAATTTATATTGAATGACTTCCTTCGAAGGAACGGCTGTGTTATGAAGGGACATTTCTTTCCCGTAATGAAATCTGGAGAGTTTCTCCAACAATGTCCGTTAATCTTTACACATTTACTGCAGAAGTGTCTAACGCAGAAACAGTCATCCGCTGCAAAAGCTGAAAATGAAGTTCTTGCTTTTATATTGTGTTATTGTGGCATAATATTTTGTATACCAATAGCATTTATAATAGAATGTTTCGTTTATATGACGTCATTCAATTTTCGACCACTGAATTGCACAATCATATTTTAAAAATATATATAACTTGAACTGGTAATGGAAATTACGGGAAAAGAGCTGAACGGATTTTAATAAATGACCCCTCAGTTTGAAGCTTGGAACTCAAAGTTTTTCAGAAAAATAGTAGTTTTCAGTGAAATGTCAATTTTCCTACATCACTTTCCTATTTTCCAAAATCCATCTGTTGTCAGTTTTGAGAAATAGGTAATGGCCCTTTCAGAATAAGAGAAAACAAAACACAAACACACTACAATAAACAATATCACACGAAGGCTATGACCTGTAGGATTGCTGACATATTTAGAGTTCAGATGGCTGACATAATGCCAATATGCCGATCTTCATTTGTGTAACTTTTTCTGAACGTTTCTGTAATATTGGTTATTAAAAACTTCAGGATTTACTAAAAAGAAGATTCTCTGGTGTGTAATTTTCTGAGTACAGCTGTCTGTGTATTGGATATTAAAAACTACAAAACGTAAGAATGTTTGATGACATTATTACCATTAAAAATAAAATGTTATTATAGTGAATGACATGGTGTATTTGTCAACAATTATACAGATTAATGCTTTATTGATGATACCGTATGAAAGTGAAACCTTTTGGGGTTATATAAGTAGGCGTAGAGAATATCTGAAGTTAGATCTTCATTTCTATAATATTTACTGAGTGACGGCTATTTAGTAGTCTATACAAAACTTAGGTAAGATAACAATATTATTATTAAAGTAAAATATTTTTGTAGTTTTTAATCAAGTGGTATGGATCTTTTCCATATATTTAATGGCGGTGTGGTGTAGATATTTAAAGCTGAAAGTTAGAATTTATAAAACAGTTATGCTACCGGTTGTTTTTTATGGTTGTGAAACTTGGATTTTCACTTTGAGAGAGGAACAGAGATTAAGGGTGTTCGAAAATAAGATGCTTAGAAAAATATTTGGGGCTAAGAGGGGTGAAGTCATAGGGGAATGGAGAATGTTACACCATGCAGAACTGCACGCATTGTATTCTTCACCTGACATAATTAGGAACATTAAATCCAGACGTTTGAGATGGGCAGGGCATGTAGCACGTATGGGTTAATCTAGAAATGGTATAGAGTGTTAGTTGGAAGACCTGAAGGGAAAAGACCTTGAGGAAGGCAGACGTAGATGGGAGGATAATATTAAAATCGATTTGAGAGAGGTGGGATATGATGGTAGAGACTGAATCTTTGCTTGAAGATGTAATAGTAATAGTATAGGTTCAATAAAAAGTATTTGGCATACAGAAAACGATTCAGAGGGGTATGTTTCTTTATTATGGAAGCAAGTAACTTCCAAAATGTCTGGTATTCTTCATTGCCAATAAATTTGAAAAATTTTAATTCTAATTATGATGAACTTAGTTTGCAGCATTTGCTGCACAAGCCACTAGTATAATATATTTTTAATTGAAAATTTAGAGCAATATTATTGCAAAGCCTTCGCAAAACTGCACTTTAATGGTAACTAAGTAACAAGAAGTGCACTGTAATGGATCTATTTCAGTATAGTCTTATCACATTCTAGTATACACAGTCACGGAGCTCAATACGTAATAAATATGCATCCATAGATAGTTGCTAACCACTAGGATCGCTACTATCGCCTCATTACAGACAATGCGAACTAATTCCGACACAGTCTATTGTTCCTAGCACCCTCACAACTCAAGCTTCATGACTGTATATACTAGATTGTGGTTTTATATTATGAAGCATGGTTTCCCTAGCAACAAGTTTCTGTGGGGGAATTCTAACGTCTTTCAAGGCCTAACAACAGTAGTTATAAATACAACAGCAAAAAAGTAGCATGCAAAGCCTAAATGCAGTTGCAAAGTAACCTAATACTTTCGTTTGAATTTCGTCAGCAGGGTTAATGACAATTTCTCAATAAAATAGCTGATAGTGAAATAACTGAAATATCCTGAATACTCCAACATCGTTATTCTCTGGTAATAGATGTGATAATAGAGTTCATAACAGAAGGATAATTTGCAAAATGTGTGGAAAAAAAGAGAGAAATGAGATGGAAACATTATTCGTTTATACAATCGATGCAAATCATATAGTGAAATTGGCAATATTCAGAAATGTCACGTTTTTCAGTGTATAATAGTATAGAGAGACAATGCTACACAAACCATAAAAAAATAAATACTGCGAGTTTATTGGAGTGGGTCGGAGGGATGAGCAGAAACCGCTACAAAAAAATAAAAGAAAATCCTCACTGCATGCAAAATTGCTGAAATAACAATGACTGCACTAACTGATCTCACCAAACTTCAGAAGAGAAATGTTGCAATTTATATGGACATAATGATACGTTTGCGTTATTATAATATAGCGCATAAATCGGTTTATATTCTTTGAAATATATTTGAATGTAGCAATATCATGAAAATAGTGCCTGTGACTTGGCTCCAATTATCTACTACCGGCCTGTAAGGTTAGTATCATAGATAAACGAAGTTATTCAGGTCGGTAAGGACACACAAGACAAATACCAAAGATAATCGAAGTTTCGCAGGTTAATAAGGAATAAAAGACAAACATTTAGGTTGGTATCACTTATAACAGAAGTTTCATAAGTTAATAATGGAACAAATGACAAACATTTAAGTTAGTGTAATAAATATTCGAAGTTTCGCAGGTTGGTAACGAAATAAAAGAAAACATTTAGGTTGGTATAATAAAAAATCAGGGGGCAGGAACTGGCCAACCCATCCCATCATCTCCTGGCTTAGTTACCTCATAAGTGGTGCCTTATTGGTGTCACTTGTGAGGTTCAGACCTGTCTTCGGACACTTGACTAAACAATAACAACAATAAAAAATTCAAAGTTTGAAAGTTAGTAACGAAACAAAAGACAAACATTTAGGTTGGTATCACAGATAATCGAAGATTTGCAGGTTGGTAACGAAACAAAAGGCAAACATTCCTTATTTATAAGTCTTGCGCTTCTTGTTTCGAGCTCCCATGAGTATAGTGCCTTTAGCCCTTAATGATTAGCCAGCTCTTAAAGCAGGACACAAATCAGCGTGCACCGTGCGACGTCTATTAATATTGGACCCCCTGGAACTGCGATAACCCGCGTACCACGCGCCGCTTGTCTCTGCTGATTGCTGTGTAAACACGTCTTGCTTTGCATAGTCCACAGCAACGTATCTGTGCGGTAATTTATGCAGCTCCGCACTACAGAGCTCTGATTCCCACAGATTAGACGGCAGCAGCCCCTAGTTCCATCTTACATGTAAGGCTTCGTGCCAGTTATACTTCTCTATTTGCTGTTTGCTTGTTTGTCAAAAATTTTAAGCGATTGTAATGTATCATTTTTTTGGACACTGTGCCCCACCGGTTTGCTGTTTAACTGTGTGAGATACAAAGATGTAGTCCTACATCAAAAGAAAGGAAATAGGGGAAGAAAGAAAGAAAGAATGAAGGAAAGACAGAAAGACATTAAGAAAGAAAGAAAGACATACAGAAAGAAAGAAAGAAAGAAAGAAAGAAAGACAGACAGAAAGAAAGAAAGAAAGAAAGACATTAAGAAAGAAAGAAAGACAGAGAGAAAGAAAGAAGGAAATAAAGAAGGAAAGAAAGAAAACAGACAGAAAGAAAGAAAGAAACAAACAAACAAAGACAGAAAGAAAGAAAGAAAGATAGAAAGAAGGAAAGAAAGAAGGAAAAAAAGAAATTTAGTCTCTAAGCCCTATAAAATAGACATGGTACGTATTTTTTTGAATGCATGCTCACAGCAACAAGACTATCATTAGGGCTAGGATTTTGATGAAATTGCATCTTTCTTCTAGTAAGCCAGAAACATAGCTGCTTTAGTATTTATATGTTATGTGATAAACTGAGTGTTTTAAGACATATTTGTTAGGGCATTTTTTTGCATTGTTTGCCTGTTTCAATTCATAAGAACATCTTTTGTTTTCTTTGGACATTTTTCAGGCATTTTTTATTTAATTTTGGCCTTAAATCCCCATTATTAATATAAAATATTGTTTATTTTCTTTGATATTTTGTCTACATATTTTGTCCATTAATACCCATTAATTTTTTACTTGGTTATTTCACGACGTTGTATCAACTACGAGGTTAATTAGCGTCGATGGAATTGGTGATAGCGATGTGATATTTGGCGAGATGATGCCGAGGATTCGCCATAGATTACCTGACATTTGCCTTAGAGTTGGGAAAAACCTCGGGAAAAACCAACCAGATAATCAGCCCAAACGAGGATCGAACCCGCGACCGAGCACAACTCCGGATCGGCAGGCAAGCGCCTTAACCGACCGAGCTACGCCGGTGGCTAATACCCAATATTTTGTATAATATTTTAATCGTTTTTCTACACAAATATTGCCCTTTTAACGTAGTACACCCCATGTAATGGATCAGTCCAACCACCCCTTCAATATAGACTCCTCTGTACTTGCTAATTCCGTATAAGAGTGGCCTTGTGGTAGACTACATGGAAACTACATCACGTAAAATAATTAATGAAAGTGTACCACTTAGAAAAAAATATATAAAATTAAATAAACTTAAATGTTGGTACTAGAAATTAATTTCATTACTAGTCTAAATATTAAGTAGTACAAAACATCTTTTCCTACTAAGCAAATTATGTAAGATCAATGTTTAGGGCATTTTAAAAAGCATTTTTGAAAGATGTTTAGGTCATAAATGCACTGTTTTAGGACATTTTTCCATTAAAATCATTAAAATCCTAGCCCTAACTATCATAATGAGTTACAGCCATATACTAATGTTATTAGCAATTACGCCATGGATCAATGCAACTTATGTGACCACGCCCAATGACATACCCCCCTTGCTACGGGTAGGAAGGCACCGAATTAGCGTATAAAATAAAATTAGCCATTCCCCTCGGCCTCTTACAGTAATATCTCGTCATCGAGAGCAGCTACAGATCTGTGCGACCACTTGTTTGATTTTCAGTCGCGATTTCTGCAATATTAAAGCGATAATAGAAAATGTTACGTAAAAATATATTAAAACAGTTATAATATAACTTGTTAAGCCAGTAAGATTGATTACGTAATTATCGATAAAAGTATGTATTGATTGATTGATTGATTGTTTATTCTATACATGGCCATATACATGGATGTACACGTCAATTACATAATAAATAAAAAACACAATAAAATTGAAAACACTACAAGTTAAAATACATTTAAAATTAATATAGTCAAGTTGTATTACATATATCATAACTTGTGATTTAAGAATTCTTTTACTGAATAAAAAGTTTGATCAGTTAAAATCTGTTTAACTTTCACTTTAAATTTTGCATAAGGTAAAGATTGTATCTGCAATTTTAATTTATTAAAAAACACAATGCCAGTATATATAGCAATTGGCTTATCTGAACATCAAAATGAATTGTAAATTGCTGCCAGGAAGTTAAAAAGAGGATAGCAATGGCCAAGGAAGCTTTTAATAGAAAAAGAAGCATCATCAGCGGACCTCTGGAAAAATAACTAAGGAAGAGACTAGTGAAGTCCTTTGTATGGAGTGTGGCATTGTATGGGGCAGAAACATGGACGAAGTGAAGAGAAGCGAATAGAAGCATTTGAAATATGGATATGGAGAAGAATGGAGTGTGTGAAGTGGACAGACAGAATAAGAAATGAAGTTGTGTTGGAAAGAGTGGGTGAAGAAAGAATGATGCTGAAACTGATCAGGAAGCGGAAAAGGAATTGGTTGGGTCACTGGCTGAGAAGAAACTGCCTATTGAAGGATGCACTGGAAGGAATGGTGAACGGGAGAAGAGTTCGGGGCAGAAGAAGATATCAGATGATAGATAACATTAAGATATATGGATCATATGAGGAGACAAAGAGGAAGGCAGAAAATAGGAAAGATTACAAAATGCTGGGTTTGCAGTGAAAGACCTGCCCTCGGGCAGAAAACTATGGATGAATGAATCATAAGTTTATATACCGAAACAAAAATTAAATTTCAAACCAGTAGAAATGTAGTATCATTCTGATATTCCACGCACCGGTACATCCCTGATAGAGCGTGGAATTTTCTTTCTAAATGAATGATTGTCCATGTACACCTGCGAAATACATGTTGAAATTTAGTCTTCAAGTCCTGTATAATTGCTATATATATAACTTGAACTGGTAATGGAAATTACAGGAAAACGGCTGAACGGATTTTAATGACTGATTCGTCATTTTGAAGCTTGGCATCCAAGGATTTTCAGAAAAATAGTAACTTTCAGTGAAACGTTAATTTGCCTACATAATTTTCATATTTTCTAAAATCCATCTTTCGTCAGTTTTCAGTACTAATTGAATTTCAGAATAAAACAAAACACACATTACAATAAACAATAGGCTATTACACGAAGGCCATGACCTGCAGGATTGCTGACATATTTAGAATTCAAATTCAATTGGTTACTAAAAACTTCAAGACTTACTAGAAATAATTTACAGGTCTGATTCTGCTGTGTGTAATTTTCTGAGTACACTGTGTATTGGATGTTAAAATCTACAAAACTTGAGGTGTTTTGATGACATTATTACCATTAGAAATAAAATATTATTATAGTTAATGTCATGATGTGACTATTTTTCATTAATTATACATATTAATGCTATATTAATGACATGAAAGTGAAACGTTTTGGGGTTATATTAGTAGATGTAGAGAATATCTTAAATTAGATCTTCATATTTTCTATAATTTACTGAGTGGCGGCTATTATATATAACTTACGTAAGATAATACTGTTGTTAAAAATCAAATATTTTTATAGTTATTAATCAAGTGGAGGTGGGGTTTTTTTATATACTTAATGGCGGTGTGGTGTAGATATTTATATGCGTCATTCTCTTCAGTATTGACTCGAGAGAGCGCAAAAATTACAGTTCCTAAGGAAAGACCAAAAGGTATTACTTACTGATAAAATAAGAGGCCTACAAAATTTTGTAGTCTCCCGATCATTTCAGCAAGATCACTTAGCAGGATAAAATGATTTTACCCTCTACATTTCAAGTTCTACATGCAGCAGCTATACCGAAATGCTATGTTTATTGTTCGAAAGCATAGCAAACCTGACTTTTTTTTAACTTTAACCTACAATCCACAATGACCTGAAATAGTTATTGCTTTACTCCCACATGAAAAACCCACTGATCGTCCTGACATTGTTACTAGCGTTTTCGCGTTGAAACTCAAAATTAAGATGGATAGGTTCAAGAAAAAGTATTTGGCATAAAAAAAACAATTCAGAAGGAGTATGTTATGGAAGTAAATAAATTTCAAAATGTCTGGTATTCTTCATTGAAAATAAATCTCGAAAATTTTTATTTGAATGTCTAATTAACTTAATTTGCAGCATTTGCTGCTAAAGCTTTTAGTTGCCATCCATCGCCTCTCTTGTGAGTTGCAGGAAAGTAGTTTTCTGTGATGTTGCGGAAGGTTAACAATCCTGGGATTGAACATCTGACTCCCGTTGCGCTGCACTATCACTGTCAAGATCTGCATGAGGACTTCTATGTCAGCCGACCGGCGCCGTTTCCATTAGTCGTGATAGTTATCAGACAGGGGCCCGCGCAGAATCAATAAGTTTTAATTACCGGTGAGCTGACAAGTGATACGTCATAAGGGCTCAAGTACTTAAGGGCCGAGACGTGAGGGCTACAGTGACAACCGAATCCACTCTTTCGGGTTGTGAACGCGTAATTGCCAGTTATGACTTCACTACAGAAATCAATGATTTTGTGGCCTGAAAGATTTTTGTGTTACTCTGTATTCTAACCAAGAATTCATTCCACACACATATAGGCCCCTACATACGTACCCTTTAATAACATCAAGCGATTAGGCTACTCGTGTCGATATGTGAACATGTATATATATGATTTGAACTGGTAATGGAAATTACGGGAAAACGGCTGAACGGATTTTAATAAATGACCCCTCATTTTGAAGCTTTGAACTCAAAGTTTTCCAGAAAAATAATAATTTTCAGTGAAATGTCAATTTTTCAACATAATTTTCCTATTTTCCAAAATCCATCTGTCGCCAGTTTCGAGAACTAGCTAATTGCATTTCAGAATAAAACAAAACACACACTACAGTAAACAATATTACACGAAGGCCATGATCTGCAAGAATGCTGATATATTTAGAGCTCAAATTAAATTGGTTATTAAAACCTTAACTTACTAAAAATAATTCACAGGTTCGATTCTGTGGTGTGTAATTTTCTGGGTACAGCTGTGTATTGGATATTAAAAACTACAAAACTTGAGGTGGTTTGGTAACATTATTACCATTAGAAATGAAATATTATTGTAGTTAATGCCATGATGTGATTATTTTTCATTAATTATACATATTAATGTTATATTGATGATATGAAAGTGAAACATTTTGGGATTATATAAGTAGATGTAGAGAATAACTTAAATTAGATTTTGATTTCTATATTTTACTGAGTGGCGGCTATGTAGTATATACAGTATATGTTACTGAAAGCTATAAAACTTACGTAAGATAATATTATTAAAAATCAAATATTTTTATAGTTATTAATCAAGTGGGGTTGGGTCTTTTTCATATATTTAATGGCGGTGTGGTGTAGATATTTATATGCGTGGTTTTCTTCAGTATTGGCTCGAGAGAGAGTATCTTTCATTATTATGGAAGCAAATAACTTTCAGAATGTCTGGTATTCTTCATTGAAAATAAATCTGAAAAATGTTTATTTGAACGTCTAATGAACTTAGTCATGACGTCATTTATACTTTGTGCGTTCCAAACTTGAATCTGATGACTCGGTAACCCTGGATCGAGGCCTGTAATGACATAGCCTATCTCGAAATCGATCGGCTTCCGAAATTATGTCTTGAGCATTGCCCTCTGGTCACCCCTGCACCTTTAGTTTTGAAACACACTGTATATCGTATCTCCGGGTGTCATTAAGAATTCCTTTGTTGACGTCCCCACCATAACTCAGTTGTCCACATGTTCCCAGTATTGCAGAAATGCACAAAATTAAACCACCATGAGACCAGACTCATTTTTCTGGGCCAGAGGAAACGAGGATGTATGTGAGGGATGAGGACGGAAAATTAATAATTTCGGCATTTAGGACTCCATTATTCGCCGCATCGTTATTGGATGTCTGCTTTGTGGTTACGTGTAGCATCAGATATCATGGTTTTCATCCACTGTCTCTGTAATAATTGTTAATCTATACTAATAATAAATCTGTAGCCGAAATTTTTCTGGTAATTTTCGATTTTCCAAAAATAATTGGTCCTAACATATATAATTAACCACCCTGAAACCGAAAATCGCTTTTTTGAAATTTTTGTTTGTATGTCTGTCTATCTGTCTGTCTGTCTGTATGTTTGTTACCTTTTCACGCGATAATGGCTGAACCGATTCCGATGAAAATTGGAATATAAATTAAGTTCGTTGTAACTTAGATTATAGGCTATATGAGATTAAAAATATGTTGTTTAAAAGGGGGGTTATAAGGGGGCCTGAATTAAATAAATCGAAATATCTCGCTTATTATTGATTTTTGTGAAACATGTTACATAACAAAAGTTTCTTTACAAATGATTTCTGATAACTTTTATTCTATAAAACATTTTGATAGGACTGATATTTAATGAGATAAATGAGTTTTAAAATTAAAATAACTGCCATCTAAGGCCGTGTATTGAAATAAAAAACAAATGACTTCGTCTATAAGGGGCCTTGGACACAACAATCAAAAGCTATGAAACATAGCCTACAGATAATGTTTCTGTCTTTGTATGAAGTAATATCGGAAGCTAAATTAACCGATTTGTATAATTAATTATTATTTCATCATTGGAAAGTGTAGTTTCTCTGGATGGACATAATGCTATAATGTTATTACAGTAACTTGTGAGTGAATTGAGGACAGGTAAGATTAAAATAGCTTCTTATACACAGAAAACTTGATAGGTTATTCTGTATATTCATTTCCTGTATTTCTTATAATAATGTTTATGAACATATTCATTTTTATCTCAGAGAATTAACGAACAACGAGAGTGTATTGATTTAGTATACAGTAATAGTACGTTAGCTTAGCAATCCATTATCTTATAATTCAAATTTTAACTATGCTCAATTGAATCGTGTTAAAATACATAAAATACATATGCAATAAATGCAATGCAAAAAAATTGGGTAATGAGCCAAGCAGATTATCTTGCGCTGTTGTAAAAGTTGTTCCTCCTGAGATTCAAGAGCTCCCACAACAAATTAAAAACTTTCTAATTCGAGTACATCCGTTATCAACACACTTTTTCATAATATAATATAATATAAACATAATAATAAATCTGTAGCCAAAATTTTTCTGTTAATTTTCGCTTTTCCAAAAATAATTGGTAATAACAATTAAGAAACATGTTAAAGGAATTGTCATTGCACCAAATGAGTGGTCTCTGGATCAAAATGATCGAATTTTAATATTTTAAATACAATTTAAATTAAGTAACATATTAAACGATTTATCCTTCTATCAAACACGAATGTTCCCTGGATCAAATGTCCTATTTTAATTATGTAATTACTTTATATTTATTTCTAACGGGTGCAGCGGAGCGCACGGGTACGGCTAGTATTTGTTATAATTTTCTATGGTTATTGAAGAAATTGTTGGTAGTTTGTTCAAGACAGAAGTCGAACTGCACTCAAAATTTCTTTTTCGCATTTCAACTATAAGAGGATTTCAAGTTAAGAAAAAAGCATTGAGCATATGAGGCTATTCCATCAAATTCCCAGTTGCCATAGAAACGCCTACATACCACACAGCTTGTACAATGTACTAGGCAAGGCCCATAAAACCAATGCTTCTTTCTTAACGTGGAATCCTCTGTATAAATACCACACTGGCCTCGCTGTCATTTTCTCGCAATTTCAATACCAAAATTCATAGCGAAATATCGTTTTTTTTATTAACTACTCTACCGTTAATTGTGAGGATCTGATATTGTAAGCAATCCACTTCTTTCGCATTAATTTTATATATTACTTCGATTTTTATTATATTTATTTATTTTTAAATCCTGACACCGTTATTTTAATGTTTTAATTTATTCATTTCTGATTTTAATCTGTCCTTCTGCTACCTTTCACTAATCATAGACAACTCAACCTGCATATTTTAATTTCTCCATATACAAGGTCATTCGAAAAGTAATGGTAACATAGTTACTGTTTCACACTAAATTTATTTAGGTTACTTTTGACATTACACACTTCAAATATAGTCTCCTGCCATGACAACAGTACTTTATCAAATTCTTGGAAGACGGCGGACTCCATCTGCAGCAGCATTTCTAGATATCTCTCTCAGTCCTCGGCATCAACCCCTTTGATTTGATTACCTGGTTGGGTTTTTCCGAGGTTTTCCCCAACCAAAAAGACAAATGCCGGGTAATATTTTGGCGAATCCTCGGACCTCACCTCATCTCAATATATCTCGCCAAAATATTGTAAAAAATTGCAAAAAATTGTAAAAATTGTAGAAAATTACTAAATTGTAAAACTGTAAAAATTTGTAAAAATTGTAATTGCAATATTGTAAAATTTTGACTTGCTCCACATCTTAAATCTTCATTGCTCATGTAAGATCTATGGAATAAAATAAATGGATTAATTAATCTAAAGCTCTTCGATGTCAACTCTTGATTGACAGCGAATGCCTCTCTTCCACCCAACTTGCAATAGTTCAGTATGGTAGGACTTCTCTCCACAGGCTTCTTGTAATGCCCTAAACCACTGAGTTGCATGTTTTTCTCTTACAACTTGGATTTTTATGAAGTACCTTTGTTCGTACTTTTAGGGCTGTATTGTTCACTACAAATCAGAAAGAGCCGCTGTATTTACAAGATATGGCTACTTCGAGAGTTTCAATATTACAAATTTATTAAACAATCGCTGCTCTATTACGTAGTACAAGTTTCCAGTGTTCACCGCTACGAGCGCTTTTTTACAGCATTGTTGCCATTACTTATCGAATGTATTATCGCCGAGCTCTCATGCTTAACATTCGGCAGGTATTTGAAATTTAATTGCATTATTGTTTTCAATTTCTGATGTCGCCGCTCCAATCACTCGCCTCAATATCAATATTGCAACCAATAAGCTGCTTCCATTATTAAATGACACCTTCCTGTCTAATCCACGTGGACTAAAACCGAGGTTGCAATGTCTTGTGCTCAGGACGAACATTAAGGTACGTGATTAAAAATTATTATTAAAGAATTATTATTAAGAGTTAAGAATGTCAACGTATTCGTATATGAAATAATAATAATAATAATAATAATAATAATAATAATAATAATAATAGCCATTTAACAATATAAAAAACTAGCGCATATTCTTATCCAGGAAGTAGACGTGACAACGTGACGCTTAGAGTGAAACCTACAGAGTAACAATCGGTCGGCAAAATTATGTTTTAAAGGACACCGCACGTTATTGTATGATGCCGACATGTTAACCATGAGCTCGTGGCGATAATACTACTACTTTGTTCCTCTCTGCCCATGTCTCACCGTTTTATAACGGTTATCAAAGAACGATGATATCATGAAATCATAGTTGTCGTTCTTTCTTGGCTTTGTTCTTCAAAATTCTGCTTAATATTGCCACGTATATTTTGTAACTACTAGATGTCATTATTACAGTACATCAGTTATTCATAGATTTCAAAAAGGCATATGACTCGGTTAAGAGAGAATTTTATGTAATATTGTTATTGACTCTGGTATTTCCAAGAAACTATTTTGATTAATTAAAATGTGTCACAGTGAAATGTACAGCAGAGTCCGTATAGGTCAGTTTCTATCTGATGCTTTTCCAATTCACTGCGGGCTAAAGCAAGGAGATGCACTATCACCTTTACTTTTTAACTTTGCTCTTGAATATGCCATTAGGAAAGTTCAGGATAACAGAGAGGGTTTGGAATTGAACGGGTTACATCAGTTGCTTGTGTATGTGGACGACGTGAATATGTTAGGAGAAAATCCACAAACGATTAGGGAAAACACGGAAATTTTACTGGAGGCAAGTAAAGCGATAGGTTTGGAAGTAAATCCCGAAAAGACAAAGTATATGATTATGTCTCGTGACCAGAATATTGTACGAAATACTTACTTACTTACTTACTTACTTACTGGCTTTTAAGGAACCCGGAGGTTCATTGCCGCCCTCACATAAGCCCGCCATTGGTTCCTGTCCTGAGCAAGATTAATCCAGTCTCCATCATCATATCCCACCTCCCTCAAATCCATTTTAATATTATATTCCCATCTATGTCTCGGCCTCCCTAAAGGTCTTTTTCCCTCCGGCCTCCCAACTAACACTCTATATGCATTTCTGAATTCGTCCATACGTGCTACATGCCTTGCCCATCTCAAACGTCTGGATTTAATGTTCCTAATTATGTGAGTTGAAGAATACAATGCGTGGAGTTCTGTGTTCTGTAACTTTCTCCATTCTCCTGTAACTTCATCCCTCTTAACACTAAATATTTTCCTAAGCACCTTATTCTCAAACACCCTTAACCTATGTTCCTCTCTCAGAGTGAGAGTCCAAGTTTCACAACCTTACAGAACAACCGGTAATATAACTGTTTTATAAATTCTAACTTTCAGATTTTTCGACGGTAGACTGGATGATAAAATTTCTTAACCGAATAATAACAGGCATTTCCCATATTTATTCTGCTTTTAATTTTCTCCTGAGTATCATTTATATTTGTTACTGTATTATTTCAACTTCTCCACCTCTTCAAAAGATAAATATCCAATTTTTATATTTCCATTTCGTACAATATTCTGGTCACGAGACATAATCATATACTTCGTCTTTTCGGGATTTACTTCCAAACCTATCTCTTTACTTGCTTCCAGTAAAATTCCCGTGTTTTCTCTTATTGTACGGAATGGAAATATAAAAATTGGAAATTTATCCTTTGAAGAGATAAAAAAAATTCAAATATCTTGGAGCAACAGTAACAAATATAAGTGATACTCGGGAGGAAATTAAACGCGGAATAAATATGGGAAATGCCTGTTATTATTCGGTTGAGAAGCTTTTATCATCCAGTCTGCTCTCAAAGAAATCTGAAAGTTAGAATTTATAAAACATTTAGCCAAATGAAATAATTAGAATTGCTGCTACAGGACGAACACAATCCTGTCGCAACGCCAGACTATCTTTCTCTCCGGCAATAGTAACTAATCATCTACCATATTTCGCTTTCAGTTAGCTATGATTTGCTTCTCTTCGCTAAACAAGCCACAAGCGATTCGATCATCACGACACAGGGCTACAGTAGCCATCTCCTTGTGTAACACAATAGCGTGCACGCAAGTCTTGTTACCACAACACAGAGTGCACGCACAGTATACTGTACAAGTGCTGCTTGAGAGAGCTTGAGTTCGTGGCCTGTGACCTAGTCGTCTTTGAGGAGGAGTAGAATTACGACACTTCGAGACCTGGAAAATGATACGAAACGTAAATCAAGTAAACGCTCTAACTTGTCTGATTCTGAAACATACTATGTCGAAGAACTCAACGTCTGAGAATTTAAAAAAAAATCCCTATACATTAACGGTCTCACTAATAAAAACTCTTATAAAGTGTAAATTCGTGAGTAAATTCGTGACTAATAGTCACTACATACGTCGTGCATAACAGTACAACTGTTACAGAACTACGTCATAGTTTCGTCATTTAATTACGAAAGATAACAACATAACTGAGATTTTTCATTGCATCCGATAGTGTGCGCTAGTGTGCCGTGCTAAGTATCGATAGTACAATGGGACCTGATCGATTACCACGCTATATTTTGATCAAAGAATACAGCTACAGCAATGTTATCCTAATTATTGTATGCTCTTTGATTTGTTATTCTGTGGTTAGAAGGCAACCATTATCATAAAATGACAATCGATACGAACAGCTGTTAGAGAGGTGATCATATTTTTCTTCATAGCCTATACAACGTAATTCCCATGTATAGTTACACACTAATTATACATCCATCGCTTATGCATGGTTTATTTATTACGTTTTCTCTGCTACAAATGTAATATCTTGGAGCAACAGTAACAAATATAAATGATACTCGAGAGGAAATTAAACGCAAAATAAATATGGGAATTGCCTGTTATTATTCGGTTGAGAAGCTTTTATCATCCAGTCTGCTGTCAAAAAATCTGAAAGTTAGAATTTATAAAACAGTTATATTACCGGTTGTTCTGTATGGTTGTGAAACTTGAACTCTCACTTTGAGAGAGGGACAGAGGTTAAGAGTGTTTGAGAATAAGGTGCTTAGGAAAATATTTTTGGGGCTAAGAGGGATGAAGTTACAGGAGAATGGAGAAAGTTACACAACGCAAAACTGCACGCATTGTATTCACCTGATATAATTAGGAACATTAAATCCAGACGTTTGAGATGGGCAGGGTATGTAGCACGTATGGGCGAATCCAGAAATGCATATAGAGTGTTAGTTGCGAGACCGGAGGAAAAAAGACCTTTGGAGAGGTCGAGACATAGATGGGAGGATAATATTAAAATAGATTTGAGGGAAGTGAGATATGATGGTAGAGAATGGATTAATCTTGCTCAGGATAGGGACCAATGGCGAGCTTATGTGAGGGCGGTAATGATCCTTCGGGTTCCTTAAAAGCCGTTTGTAAGCATTACGAATGTAATTAGCCAACTGCTAAAAATTACTTACGAATACCAATCAAAGATACAAAGGCAACAAGGAATTCTTTGTAAGGTCTTGAGGACATTAAAAGTTCATCTGGGAGGTAACGGACAAATTTGATTTAATTGTTGAACTGTTGTTACTTATTATGACGGTAATAATGATGATAATGCTATGATTTTTGACGATGACACTGGAATATTGTAAGAATTAACACTTTTATATTAGCAAAAGGAAAAAAGGACGAAAATAGTGTGATGAAAAGGAGATAGGTTTTACTATGCTTCAGAGCTCAAAGTATGAATGTAAGACTTTTTAATTAGTACTTTTATTGACCATTTATCAACTACGCTGTTATTTATCATCGATGAAATTGATTATAGCAGGGTGATATTTAGATTAGATGGGATTATCCAGCATTAAAGTTGGTAAAAACCTCGAAGATCCCAACCAGGTAGTGAATACAATTGGGATTCAAGCCCAGGACCGAGCGCAGCCTCAGAGCTTGAGTCCAGTTCGTTTGCCACTACCTGACGTCAGTGTGTGAAGCAAGGAAGAGAAATTAGTTCCATTTCCAATTTTGTTATAGATATGACCGCATGAGGAACTTAAGTCAAATGAAATCATATGAATGGAATCATTTTTTGTAAGGATGAAAGCAACACTGACGTCAACATATTTTGTGCTTCATTCAGCGATTTAATCGACTGGGTTGCGTTCCCAGGCACTTGGCTCTACCTACGGGCCAGTGGCTACAGGTGCAACCGGCCAGCAAGGAATAGCAGATTCATGTTACGAGTGTGTCCTACATTGCCTCGTCCGAGGTTCGCTGCATGACCGCGGAGACCCGGTAATTGTGATTGTTCAGTATTGAAACACATGCCGCAGGCATAACGTCGACAGAAGCTAAAATACTACGTGTTCAGTTCAAAGTGTGTCATGGCTCGCTGTATGCCGTCATGTGGCTAGCCGATGAGCCTAGAGAATTCAATCTTCCTACACTTACGCAAAGGCGTATTACCTATGTGCCAGAGAAGTTGCCTAGCAAGTACAGCGTTCACTCTGAAGAGCACTTACCGATACGTACGGTAACGCCGGTAGTGGCAATAATGTGAACTGTTTGGAAACATGTACTGAGGTGAGTTTTTTCTTACTGTCGGGATATGGGGAGAGGGTTAAGACGAATACTTACGTATTTGTTGACATTAACTTTGACGGTCAACATGGACACGGACCATTTGATTTGTACTGTGTAATGTTGCCGTACGCAATCGATGATAACAAATATCTTGCGTACGACTTGGCCGCGCAAAACACAGTTCGAAAGAGGTTATGGTAGCACACAGACCGTACAGACCGCCATCTGTTGCTACGACGTTCAAGTTATACCGAACACGTTCTCAAGTTCAGATTGAACACCTTGATTAATAGGCAACTTCTCTGACATAAAAGCTGAAACTCGCTTCAAATCGCTGACTCACAACAGTGACGTCATGACACACTTTGAAATGAACACCCAGTAGTACCAAGAGAATATCTTTAGTTCAAGTGAAGGAAATTAGGGGAAATGGAGTAAATGGACAGAAAATCTAGAATAACTAGTCTAATAACAAAAAAAAAAAGTTTGTCACAGTGTATTAATCACCCTTGAGGGGAGAGGCACGAA
The DNA here is from genome assembly GCF_040183065.1 of Periplaneta americana. Taxonomy (NCBI): domain Eukaryota; kingdom Metazoa; phylum Arthropoda; class Insecta; order Blattodea; family Blattidae; genus Periplaneta; species Periplaneta americana. The sequence goes on from NC_091130.1 coordinate 157,632,640, forward strand.
CTGGGGACAGCCTTCGCACGTTGATTGCTTGGATGGACGCATTGTACTATCCCGAAGGGAATGGTGTTCATACCCCAAGGGTCCCCGCGCAATAATTTTCCCTACGGGTCGTCTCCGAACTCCTTTACAGCCTATAGAATCCTTTTACCTTTCCTGGTCTCACGAGCTAACATGAGCCCATGGTACATAGCGCTACCACGAGCCCATGGTACATAGCGCTACCACCAGCAACTAATGACCACATGCCACGGGATCCAAGTTCGGTTGTGGCCACAACCGAATCTACATCGGAGCAAGCCCGTAATATAGCAAAGAAACGAACATGATAATGAAATAGGAAAAGTATATAGTCACGAAGCTCAATTAGTAGTAAATATGCACCCATTGAGAGTTGCTAACCACTAGGATCGCTACTATCGCCTTATTACAGACAATGCGAAATAGTACCTGCACAGTCTATCGTTCCTAATACCCTCATAAACTCAAGCTTCGTGACTATATATTCTAGATTGTGGTATTACGTAGTACAAGATTTCAATGGTCACTGCTAGGAGCACTGATTAACTGCGTTGTTGCCATTACTTATCAAATACCCTAGTGTTAATGCTACTTGTACATCTGTTATTACTACAGCATTACTATTACTGTACAATATTACTATTACTAAGGCTCATTCACAATGAAAATTAAACATAACGTAAGCGTTAACTTAAAATGTAAACGTTACGGTAAAATCAAGAACATTCACGATAGGAACATAAGCATAACCGCAAAGATACTTGGTAACCATGGAAACATAACAACGACGTCACTTCCTCATATTCATAGTCACTACAACCTGTGAGAAAATATAATATTCCAGAAAATATAATGGCAATTTTACAGAATGCAAAAGATTTATTTCAGATAATATAATGATAATTTTTACAGAATACAAAAGATATACTTCAGACATGTAATAGCATAAAGGCTCATTCACAATGAAAATTAAACATAACGTAAGCGTTAACTTAAAAATGTAAACGTTACGGTAAAATCAAGAACATTCACGATGGGAACATAAACATAACAGCAAACATACTTGGTAACCATGGAAACATAACAACGACGTCACTTCCTCATATTCATAGTCACTACAACCTGTGAGAAAATATAATATTCCAGAAAATATAATGGCAATTTTACAGAATGCAAAAGATTTATTTCAGATAATATAATGATAATTTTTACAGAATACAAAATATATACTTCAGACATGTAATTGCATAAAGGCTCATTCACAATGAAAATTAAACATAACGTAAGCGTTAACTTAAAAATGTAAACGTTACGGTAAAATCAAGAACATTCACGATGGGAACATAAACATAACAGCAAACATACTTGGTAACCATGGAAACATAACAACGACGTCACTTCCTCATATTCATAGTCACTACAACCTGTGAGAAAATATAATATTCCAGAAAATATAATGGCAATTTTACAGAATGCAAAAGATTTATTTCAGATAATATAATGATAATTTTTACAGAATACAAAAGATATACTTCAGACATGTAATAGCATAAAGGCTCATTCACAATGAAAATTAAACATAACGTAAGCGTTAACTTAAAAATGTAAACGTTACGGTAAAATCAAGAACATTCACGATGGGAACATAAATATAACCGCAAAGATACTTGGTAACCATGGAAACATAACAAACGACGTCATTTCCTCATATTCTGTCGTATACTTCAGCGCTCCACGATTGTGTTCTGTTTGCAAATCACGTAAGCATAAGCATGAAAGTTTGTAGTTTGAAAACTTTCATGTTAACGTCTAACGGCAATGTTGATGTCAGTGTTTATGTGAATCATTGTGAATGATCCCATTTGATAACTTGGGCGCAAACTTCTGTGTTTATGTTACGGTTATGTTTAATTTTCATTGTGAATGGATCTTTACTGTTACTACTGCTACTGTTACTTAACCTACGAACTCTAAACTTTATCAGCTGTTAGAAATCAACAAGGAATTATATATAGTTCATGAAATCCTAGTAATGAAAACAGACATCTGTTCTACCTAATTGACGTTCTTTCACTATCACACCAATGACAGAACGGTGGAGTGGAAGAATGGAGCTAACTCTTCCCGGCATTATCAGCTGTAATACTACTATTTATATATAATTTGAAATGGTAATGGAAATTACGGGAAAACGGCTGAACGGATTTTAATAAGTGACCCCTCATTCTGAAGCTTGGAACCCAAAGTTTTTCAGAAAAATAATAGTTTTGTGTGAAATGTCAATTTTTCAACATAATTTTTCTATTTTGTAAAATCCATCTGTCGTCAGTAATTGCATTTCAGAATAAAACAAAACACACACTACAGTAAACAATATTACACGAAGGCCATGATCTGCAAGAATGCTGACGTATTGAGAGCTCAAATTAAATTGGTTATTAAAAATTTCAAGACTTACTAAAATTAATTTACAAGTCTGATTTTGTGGTGTGTAATTTTCTGAGTACAGCTGTATATTGGATATTAAAAACTATAAAACTTGAGGTGGTTTGATGACATTATTACCATTACAAATGAAATATTATTATAGTTAATGCCATGATCTGTCTATTTTTCATTAATTATACTATTAATGCTATACTGATGATATGAAAGTGAAACGTTTTGGGGTTATATAAGTAGATGTAGAGAATAACTTAAATTAGATCTTGATTTATATAATTTACTGAGTGGCGGCTATATAGTATGTGTTATTCAAAACTATAAGTAATAATATTGTTATTAAAAATCAAATATTTTTGTAGTTATTAATCAAGTGGGGTTGGGTCTTTTTCATATATTTAATGGCGGTGTGGTGTCGATTTATATGCGTCATTCTCTTCAGTATTGGCTCGAGAGAGCGCAAAAATTAGAGTTCCTAAGGAAAGACCAAAAGGTATTACTTACTGATAAAATATGAGGCATACAAGATTTTGTAGTCTCCCGATCATTTCAGCAAGATCTCTTAGCAGGATAAAATGATTTTACCCTCTACATTTCAAGATAGTTTACGAAACATGCAGCAGCTATACCAAGATGCTATGTCTATTGTTCGAAAGCATGGCAAACCTGGCTTTTTTTTTTTTAATTTTCACCCACAATTCGCAATTATCTGAAATAGCTACTGCTTTACTCCCACATGAAAAACCGACTGATCGTCCTGACATTGTTACTTGCGTTTTCGCGTTCAAACTAAAAAACTGAAGTTGGATAGATTCAAGAAAAATTATTTGTCAACAGTAATCTCACTAGAGGTTTTGATTTATCTAGAGAAAATCAAAATTCGAGTGGGATTTAATTGACTATTACACGATTAGAAGTAGCCTATATAAAGATTAGAAGTAACAAAGTACTCCAATACAATAAAATATTAATTGGCTTACGAAAATACAACTGTCTTTAAATGTATTATTGTACCATCTCAACATTACGCTAGATGGCAGTAATGCTTTATGATGATGTTTTCTTGTTATCAGTTGTGCCAACTATGGAATCTTCATTGAACTCTGTGGACGGTTACTAGTCAAGAAGGCTTTGTTGATCCAGTTTCATTTTTATTAAAACATTTGCATTTCACTTCAATCATCCGGATCCCTGTAATCAACGTCACTTGATATGATTTTCAATAAATCTTAGTATTAAACAATCTCTGATACGTGACTATCCATAATATCATATAGCAGAAGCTATAACAAACATAACCTAAATAATATAAACAAGTGTTAGAAAAGCTTTAATTAGGGATGATGAAATAAACAAGAAACGTTTTAATTAACGATGATAAAAAATAAACATGAATAATTTTAAAAGAAACAATTATTGAAAGTACAATTTTCAAATTTGAATGTTTTAGTGGTTGGTGGTTCAGTTGATGTTATATTGGACGTGTGCGTAAAAGAAGTTGGTGTATACTCTATTTTTTTTTCATGGAGTGCAGTTTCATAGAAAGGACTTTGCCGACAGACCTTCTACTGCCCCCTACTAATTGGTTGTCATAAATAAATGTCTTCCTTACTATGACGGAAATCTTGTCTTCTCTTGTTAGTAACCAATCACAACCCTCGTTCAGAAGAATTGACAGGTGCCCGTCAAATCCACGTGGAGGCAGAGTTGCCGCATCTTTTCCGAATTCCAAGAAACCCGTCAGTTTCACTGCATAATTTCGAAGGTCATCAGGATTGTGACAACTGTGCAATGTTGGGACTGGGGGACAGGATGGAATTGTCAGAGGTGTTTATGTAGGAAGTCATAAATCTGTAAATGGGTGTTCAAAGGAGCCACCGAACTGCACTCCTTGAAATAAAATAAGGTATACATGGTGTATCCCTCAACTAATTCAGGATTTCCGAATGGTGCTCTTCATATATGACCAGTGATCTTTATTAATTCTTGTTCTTGAATGCCAATGCGAGTCATATTTGAAAGTGCTGTGCATCGACTGGAGTGGTTTGTAATTTTCTGTTTTTTTTTTTTTTTTTTTTTTTTTTGACGTACAGACCAGTGCAGTTTGAAATGTTGGCAAACAGAGAAACAAATGCTAGGGTAGTGATAAAAAATAAACAAATGCGAGGGACGCGATAAAATTAAACAAATGCTAGGGACGCGATAAAATTGTGCGATAAGCAGCCACGATTGGTTGAAAGACGTCCTTTCGTATCATTTTATTGGTCGAAAGTAGTGTGACGTAGTAAAAGTGTAATAGTCATAAAAAAAATCATTCAGCGGGAGTATGTTTCATTATTATGGAAGCAAATAACTTTCAGAATGTCTGGTATTCTTCATTGAAAATACATCTGAAAAATGTTTATTTGAACGTCTAATGAACTTAGTTTGCAGCATTTGCTGCACAAGCCACTGGTTTAAATATAAAGATAAATATCTTCAATAAATACAAGAAGTTGGCTGAAAAGAGCTTACGTACATGAGCCTTCAAAATATTTAGGTTGCTTCAATTTGAATATAGCTACTAGGAAAGTGTGTGCTCTTATATGCATAAGGTCTAAGATACCAGAGGCGCTATTTCTGAATGTTCAGTCTGTTTTTTCCTTCTAAAACACTTTAGTACATTCCTGAAGTAACATTTGCATAAGTAAATGAGATTTTACACGTGGGACAACAAAAACAAACCTCTGCATAAAAATATTTGAGGTCGCGAAGTTTGGATTCTGATTAAATTGCGTAAGAAGAAGTTGGCGCTGCAGTCAGTCGGGGCGGAATGGAAGCAGCGTTGCATAATTCATTGTGCGGTACAGTGGGCGGACCTCGGCGTGAACACTTTTTTCCACAACTTTTTATCACAGAAATTATGTACAAATATAAGCTTCTAATCCCTGGTTCTTTACATGAATATGTGAGGGATTTATGAAACTTTTAGACTGCTTAAAGAAATTAAAATAACTTATCCATTTAGGAGATACAGGGATATCATTTTATCTTTACTTACATTTTATAACCTAGCTATATCTTTGGATCAAGATTGAGAACCGTAAACACCGTTTGCTACCCCCGTCCACGACTGGAGTTCGATGATACTTGCGTAAAATACAAACATATCACTTTACTAGATATAGGAGGGAAGAAAAGTAGTTCATCCATTTACGTAAACTAGGAAATATCACGCTTTTGACTTTGATGATTTTCATTAGGTTTTTGTTTAATCAGAATACAGTACTGTATTAACAATGAGTGTTTTTACTCACGAACTGAGCTGTACATGTGGACGTATTCATTATGCAGTGTATATTATACTGTCTACAACACATTAGCGTACAATATAGAGAATGAAGTTAAATTAAAAAATAATCATAATATGGATATTTAAACAAATTTTTGAAAATGGTGGCCGTTAATTTCGATACACGCTTCAGTTCTAATGTACATATTATCGCACTATAGACTATTGTACGTAATTCCAATTACCAGTTTCGTACTTCGTATCAGTAACTCATGTTGAAATAATTCTATACCTATTCTATAAAAGAGTACCTTACGTACTGTAAATTCAATCTTCACTTCTGCCCGATCCGAAAAGATAAAATTACTCAGACATGCTATCTATTGTCCGTCCAAGTGGTTATATTGCAGGGTCGTAGAAAGGGAGGAAATCACGTGACAGTTAATTACTTAACGATGCCCTTTTATTTAAGTTATTTTAAACAGTTGTATAATATTACGTAGACGTCCAATTCCTAACAGAAATTAATGTTCTCGAAAAGAGCTAAGACAGCCCAGCCACTAGCCTTTACAGAGAGGCGAATAGAAGCAGGTGAGGGAAATCGGGATACGACGTAGGCAAATGGACGACAGTTCCTGTGCGAAAATGATTCAATATTGAAAGCTCTTTCGTCACTGGAAAACGCGAACATATTTTTGGAACGTACTGTTTACTCTGAACGTAAAGCTACTATGACTGTATATGCGGTTTTGGATCTGTTTGGAGGACGGTAGAACTTCATTAGCAGAAGGTGTGGGAGTGAAGTACATTAAAAATCTCAGATACAATAAAAATTGAAGTAAAAATAAAATGATGTCCCTGTAGAATGGAAAGTAACTTAGTATGTACTGATATGAGTTACGTAGCTGTAATATACGATGCTATTTCGTCTTTCAATACCGTAGAAGTGGGTAAAGTCAATCAATGGGTGTAAAATCGATCATTTGCGATTTTTATTGAAAATGACATATTTTCTCAGTTATTTGTTAAAATTTTGTTATGCTGACTTCATTGTCTGACTTTGCAAATGTAAGCGAGAGGGACAACAAAAAGCCTGCGCATGCCAACAATGGGAACACTGCGTAATTACCGTTGAAGTGAAAATTGTTATTCTCAACTTTTTCTCTTAAATGAAAACAAAGTCTTACAAACTCTAAACTATAGTCAGCAGTGAAAGGAGACAGGAAGTATACGTAAGTACTTTTCGTTGAGATTGTATCCTGAAATAATGCTTTTGCAGTTCATGAACGTTAGTATTGAAACTTATTATTTTAAGAAAACTTGTACCTTTGTAGGGTTAAGTCGATCATGCCATCGACCTACTCGAAGCAGATAGGACCACCAGGAAGAATAAATTGTTCACCGGAAAAGCTCCAACTAACACTTATAAACAGAAAAGTGTCATAGTATAGCTTATATTGATGGGATAATGGGGAAAGAGGAAGACGAAATTATGGTGAATTTCTTGCGTGAGAGAAGCACTGCCAAAGGGATATATTTTGTACACCCCTCTGTACCTGACTATGGGAACAACGTAGTTTCTAAAGTGACATGAGGAGGGGAAGATTTCAAACAACATCTGATATAAACCTAAGCAATGTTGAATTGCATTTTAGATTATAATTGAAGGGTGATATTTCAATGTAAATTTTGAATTCTTAAATCTTTGTTTGCTGGTATGGGAAGTATTAAAATGTGTTTTTATGTTTTATAAGTTGGCACTCATAGTCCCGTTTGTACAGTGGAGACCTATAGGCCTAATTGTATCGAATAGTATGATCACAGTAACAAAAGATACACTATATAATGCTATAGGCATATATTTAAGATTATTATTATTTTTTACACCCCTTTATAACAAATAAAATATATGTAATACACTTAATTTGTTTTTTTTTTAACATACAGTGATCTACTTTACTCCACAATATTTTACAATCGATCTTAAAATAAAAATTCAATCGTGATCGACTTTACCCTATTTAAGCAGGTAACTTCGATCACAAGTCAAATAAAAAAAACAGTTTTTTATAGATTGTAATTCAATTCTTGTAACGTGCCTATATAAGTGAAGGATATGACGACAAAATGCTATTTTCTGATGAACTTCGCTCCATTGCATAACCTCAATATCATTAAAAAATTGTAAAATTTTGATCGGCTTTAGCCTCTTCTACAGTATTCAGTGGATAGAATGTACTGTTTGTTCATTGATATTTTAACCAATGGGAAGGGGTAATATCTGTCCAATTTGGAGTCAATGAAGCGTATCGGTACACGACATTTAAAAGAAAGCAAGCATGGTTGTAACACGTTACTTGGAGAAGTAACTGGTTAATATTCTTAGCTTACGACAGCTGTGTCGAACATGTGATTCACGAGCACATTGTGGCTCGTAATGATAGCTGTGCATTTCTCTTACTTCCTGCCTTCCGCAACCTCCACCCTCACACTCACTGGAATCAAACTCCGTTCCACTTGCTTATTTGTCTCTGACCTGCGAGTGGCGTATCGTCGCAATGTCTCTTTCGAAACCATGTACCTCTACAAAAACGAAAGTTCCAAGTAGGATGGGAGGACGCATTTTTTTGCTGACAATATGATGAGAATATTAAATGTATGATTTGTTCACAAGTATTACGAGGAAAACGGTTGTATAACATAAAACGGCATAAGTTACTACATGTTACTGATGAAACATTAAAAGGTTAAGTGTTGTTATTATTATTATTATTATTATTATTATTATTATTATTATTATTATTATTATTATTATTATTATTATTATTATCTCTGTACGTCGATCCTTTTTAAGCAGATGTACGAATAATGCGGTTAGATCTTCAATTTAAACTCTCAGATTTACAATGTGATGTTAAATGAAGTTCCGAAATGAGTTCCGAAGATGACCGAAAATAGGTCGAAACATGTTAACAAGGTACGTTAATAATATTTAACACAAGAAAGTTCTTATCATACATATTCCGAACTGACACAGTGTTAAAAGTTGAAGATGTAGAAAGTTAGATGTAAGGACTTGACAAATGTTGAACTTTTCAAATCTTTGCCAAAAAATAAATATCCGAAGCTTCGTTCTTTCGCTTGCTCTGTTGAAGCCATGTTCGCTACAACTTAGGTTTGTGAAAAATTTAGATCACGACTGACAGACAAATACCTTTGTGATCAACTAGTGACATAATTCCTGATTTTGAAACTCTGTCGCAGAGACATTCTGAAGACAATAGGTTGTGATAATGTGTCCTATGTTTTTTTGTTCATTTCTTTCTTCATTACACGTACTAAAACATTAGTTTGTAACCTTATACTGTATAAAATTATATTTAAGTGCTTGACGTAAGAAAAATGAAAATCCGTTAATAAGTCAGACAGTTGCTTCATTTCCCCTTCGGGTGTCCGCCTCCCTCCATAGGTGCTATGCACGTTGCGGGTTGCAAAGTGGCTCGGCGCACGATCACATTTTCGCCACGGGCGCTTTAGAATAACCTTATACTGTAATTAGTAGGGCTAGGATTTTGATGACCTATAAATCATGAAAAAATGCCCTAAAACAATGCATTTATGATCTAAAAATCTTTCAAAAATGTCCTTAAAATTGCCCTAAAAATTGACCTTACATAATTGGCTTAGTAGGAAAAGAGGTTTTGTACTACTTAATATTTAGACTAGTAATTACATTAAATTTTACATATTTTTTTCTAAGTAGTACACTTTAATTAATTATTTAGTTTCCATGTATGATCGTTCACCTCTGCTTCGGCAAGTGGACGTGAGGTCAGCAGTCGGCTGGCCCTTCATGGGCTGTTGCGCCATGGATTTACTTTACTTTTAGTTTCCATGTAGTCTACTACAAGGCCACTCTTATCCGGAATTAGAGGAGTCTATATTGAAGGGGTGGTTTGACTGATCCATTACATGGGGTGTACTACGTTAAAAGGGCAATATTTGTGTAGAAAAACGATTAAAATATTATACAAAATAATGGGTATTAATGCACAAAATTTGTAAAGAAAATATCGAAGGAAATAAATATTATTTTACATTAATATTGGGGATTTATGGCCAAAATTAAATGAAAATGCCTAAAAAATGACCGAATAAAACAAAAGATGCTCTTATGATTTGAAACAGGCAAAAATGCAAAAAAAAAAATGCCCTAACAAATATGTCTTAAAACACTCAGTTTATCACATAACATATAAATACTAAAGCAGCTATGTTTCTGGCTTACTAGAAAAAAGATGCAATTTCATTAAAATCCTTGCCCTAGTAATTAGTATTAACTTTCTATCTAATCCATTTATTTTGTTTACATTTTATTCTCGAGATTCTTGCATTTGTAATAAAATGGAAAATCTTCTGGAATTAAAAGTAGATAGTCACCTGTTTTATTTTTTTTTTCTGCTCAGACTAATCTGTTTCTGACAGGCGTCTAATCTTAAAAAGCAATTAAATTAGTCTTGCTTGTTGAGATTAAGTTTTCACATTCTTTTGTTCCAGTATGTATACACGTGTTTCATTTGTTATACCTTGTTTTGTATATTACATGTTCTATTGAATTCTTGTTGTTAGTTAAAATCCATTTACTCTTTCTATCTTCATTGAATTTTAATGCGAATTTTCGAAGAAAAGGCGCTGAACGGCGATGTGTGTCAGTTGGTGTAGAAACGTTTCGATCAGTTAAACTCGGTCGTCGCTGTATTAATCAGCAAGTCGAAGTATGGGGAGCAGAAAGAACGGAATGAGTGCAAAGATCGAAGTCCATTTGAGGGCGGCGGAAGCGTAGACTTCATTGAGGCGATGAATATATTAGAGTCTGAATCAGATAAAACGCGTTACATCGAGCTCAAGGAGATAACAATTGGACTGCGTTGTAGCGGAAAAGGATTTATGTTTGGAAAAAAAAGGAAGGAAGCGTATTAAGTGCAGCGGCCATTAGCTCGACTCCTGCGCGAGATTAAACAGCCCAAGAAGAACGAGGACTGCGACGAAGACGTTACTAGAGTGGGCGGAACACGCGAGCGGGTGTGGTGGATTGGAAGTGGAGGGCTTCTTGCGTTTACAGGAGTGCATGAAAGCAGTGTGACTTAAGTAAATTTAAACTCCTGTAAGAAACATTATTGTTGTTCTAGAGAGAGAAATAATTCGTCCGGCCTTAATTAAGGATGACCACGAGGATCCGGAAATTAATAGCAAATAAATATAATTAACTAGCCGTACCCGTGCGCTCCGCTGCACCCGTTAGAAATGAATATAAAGTAATTACATAATTAAAATAGGACGTTTGATTCAGAGAACATTCGTGTTTGATAGAAGGATAAATCGTATAATATGTTACTTAATTTAAATTGTATTTAAAATATTAAAATGCGGTCATTTTGGTCCAGAGACCACTCAGAAGTTACTGTAATAACATTATAGCATTGCGTCCATCTAGAGAAACGACACTTTCCAATGTTGAAATAATAATTAATTATACAAATCCGTTAATTTAGCTTCCGATATTACTTCATACAAACACAGAAACATTCTCTGTAGGCTATGTTTCTTAGTTTTCGATTGTTGTTGTCCAAGGCCCCTTATAGACGTAGTCATTTTTTTTATTTCATTACACGGCCTTAGATGGCAGTTATTTTAATTTTAAAACTCATTTATCTCATTAAATATCAGTCCTATCAAAATTTTACAAGTAATAAAAGTTATCGAAAATCATTTTTGAAGAAACTTTTGTTATGTAACATAGTTCACAAATATCAATAATAAGCGAGATACTTCGATTTATTTAATTCAGACCCACCTTTTATATAACCTATTTTGAATGTCATATGAATCTATAATAATAATAAAAAATCTGTAGCCGAAAATTTTCTGGTAATTTTCGATTTTCCAAAAATAATTGGTCATAACATACATAATTAACAACCCTGAAACCGAAAATCGCTTTTTTGAAATTTTTGTTTGTATGTCTGTCTGTCTGGATATTTGTTACCTTTTCACGCGATAATGGCTGATCCGATTTATATGAAAATTTGAATATAAATCAAGTTCGTTGTAACTTAGAATTTAGGCTATATGGCATTCAAAATATTTTATTTAAAAGGGGGGTTATAAGGGGGATTGAATTAAATGAATCGAAATATCTCCCTTATTATTAATTATAGTGCAAAATATTACATAACAAAAGTTTTTTTTTAATAATTTCCGATAAGTTTTATTCCGTGCAAAATTTTGATAGGACTGACTGATATTTAATGAGATAAATGAGTTTCAAAATTACAATAACAACGCCATCTAAGGCCGTGTAATGAAATAAAAAACAAATGACTTCGTCTATAAGGGGCCTTGGACAACAACAATCGAAAGCTATGAAACATAGCCTACAGATAATGTTTCTGTGTTTGTATGAAGTAATATTGGAAGCTAAATTAACCGATTTGTATAATTAATTATTATTTCACCATTGGAAAGTGTAATTTCTCTAAATGGACATAATGCTATAATGTTATTACAGTAACTTCTGAGTGAATCGAGGACAGGTAAGATTAAAATAGCTTCTTATGCACAGAAAACTTGATAGGCTATTCTGTATATTCGTTTCCTGTATTTCCTAAAATAATTTTATGACCAAATGAGTGTCTCTGGATCAAAATGATCGCATTTTAATTTTGTTAATTCAATTTAAATTAAGTAACATAATAAACGATTTATCCTTCTATCAAACACGAATGTTCCCTGGATCAAATGTTCTATTTTAATTATGTAATTACTTTATATTTATTTCTAACGGGTGCAGCGGAGCGCACGGGTACGGCTAGTTAATAATAATAATTTTATTTATTTATTTATTTATTTATTTATTTATTTATTTATTTATTTATTTATTTATTTATTTAATGTGCTGTACAACAACCAGTGGCCAATTACAGTTCAGCACAAATATAACAAAAAACATAAAACAAAAATAATTATTACACATAAATATAATTACAATTAATTACAATAATGACGATGAATGGATAACTAAGAATACTATGAGACAATGTTAATTGAGTATAATGCCTAAAAGAATACATAAATGATAAATCGTTGCCAAGAGCAAACAAAGTCTATACATTGAAGGGATCGAATTCGCAGCCATGCATGTTGGCATTTTTAATGCATCTGGAGACTGGTGAAAGAAATTTCGAATTTCTAATATAGAAAAGTTTGTGGGCTCTCATATCTTTTGTTGGAATACGTAAGGTAATATTGTTTAAGAAAGAGTCACAGGATATATCACCTTTGAGGACTTTACAAAAGAACAGATAATCTAGCTCATGGCGTCTAGCATATAGATTTTGACAATTAAAATATTCACATTTTCTCTCATAACTATACCCGGAATTAATGGGCAGAAATCTGAATGAACATAAGGATATAAATTTCCTTTGTATATTTTCTAATTTAGCAGAGTCCGTAGTTGTGATCGAGCTCCAAACTACAGATGCATATTCGAGTTTCGAATGCACCAATGTATAGTGTAGCATTAAAAGAGAATCGGGCGTGGAAAAAGAATAAGTTATTGACCGTATTATTCCTAGCATTCTGACTGCGTGATTGTAAATGTAATCAACGTGACTATGAAAATACAATTTACTGTCAAAGAATATTCCCAAATCTTTTACGCAATCCGTTCTGTTAATTAGTACATTATTTAGATAATAATTAAATTTCAGTGAAGAAGTTTTTCTAGAAAAGGTTATTACATTAGTTTTGGATACGTTAATTTTCATACCATTGTCTTCCGACCATTTAGCGACTGAATTAATGTCACATTGAAGTGATGACAGTCAGTACTACTTTTGATTGTACGAAAAATGTTTAAATCGTCTGCAAATAATAAACAGTCAGAACTTATTCTTTTACATATATCATCTATGAATATAATAAATAGGAGAGGTCCTAAAGTAGATCCCTGCGGGACTCCGCAATTTATATTATAAGAATAAGAGTGTATATTAAACAGTCTTACACATGAAACTCTATTACTTAAATAATTCTCGAACCACTTTACGTAGCTTACAGAAAGGCCAATATTTCCTAACTTATGAAGAAGGATATAGTGCGGAACTACATCAAAAGCTTTGCTGAAATCAAAATATATTGAATCAGTTTGTCCCTGCGTTTCAATTATTGGTACAATTTGATTTAGGTATGTGACCAGGTTAGTGACAGTGGATTTAGTTTTAGTAAATCCATGTTGTGAAGAATTGAGCTTGTTTTTCACATAAAACGATATATGTCTGTGAATAATGGTTTAAAAAATTTTTGAAAAGTTATTTAGGATCGAGATAGGTCTGTAGTTTCTGACATCATTTCTTTTTCCGTTTTTAAATATAGGAATAATTGCAGCTTGTTTCCATAGTGAGGGAAATTCACCATTTTTCAAACTAATATTAAATATGTGGGCTAAAAGAGGAATAAATATATTAGAGCATCCTTTAATTATAAAATTTGGAATACCGTCAGTGCCAGTTGTTTTTGTTGGTTTCAGTTTTTTAATTGCTTTACGAACGTCATCATGTGTTACTTTAGGTATAGGTAATGAGTCTGTTATATTCGTAATAATGTTTTCATTTGTATGGCTGTGTTTAGTCTGAACAGATTTGAAGTGATCAGCAAAAGCATTGACAATGTCTAACTGATCTGTGATGTGTTTATCGTTAAGAATTAATTCAGAGGGATAATTATCTGTCTTCCGAAATGATTCAACATATTTCCAAAACTTTTTTGGTTCCGTTTTAAGATTTTCATTAATATTTTGAAGCCATGATAATTTATCCGATTTAATTTTAGATTTCACAAGTTTTCTATAGTAGGAAAATGTTTGATAATAAAATTCAGTTTTGAATTTTTTATATTTTTTATGTGCATGGTCTTTCTTTCTAATAAGTTTACGTAAGGTGTTAGAAAACCATTGTGGATAACTAGACCTTTTGACTCGAGTGACAGGAACTGCCTGGGATATGACACTATTAACTACTGAACATAGTGAGCTAGCTGCATCGCTAACATCGACAGCTTGGTACACACAGGACCAATCGTAATTATATAGACTCCAATATAAGTTCAAGTAATCACCTTGAGAATAACTTGGGAAAGAATTTTGTTGATTCTGGGGAGAAAAATTTAGTGTGACTTCAAGAGTTATTGTTAAGGGAGGATGATAGTCATCCTGCAAGACTAGCGAGTGAGTGGCCAGATTGACTTCAGTCTCGGTTAAATTTGTAAATACAAGATCAAGTAAGTTTTTGTTATTAACTGTTGAATTTACTTGTTTCAATCCAAGAAAGCAAGAAGATGAAAATAACTCTTGAGCCTTAATTTTGGAGTAGTAATGGATGTTATTAGCACAACAACCAGATAACCAATTCATACCAGGAGTATTAAAATCGCCGAGAAAAACTACTCTATTATTGTGTGTATCGAGATGATTTTCAAGAAAATTTAGATAAGATTTTAGAAACTTTGGATCAGTATCAGGTGGAAAGTAATGATTACCAATTAACAAATTGAATCCGTCTTCCATAGGAATCTGAACCCATACACACTCGCTAATGAATTCTAAGTCATGTCTCCGGTATACTACAGGTATTTGATTGTTGACAGCTATTAAGACACCATCACCACGGGTTTTATTGGTATCCTCAAATTTTCTATCACCACGAAAAATGGTATAATAATTAGGGAATAAATTATTATACTCAACAAGCTCTTGAAGCCATGTTTCTGTCAAACAGATAATAGTGTCAGCATTACTAACAACATTACCGAAAAATTCATCAATTTTAGTGTTTAAACCTCTGACGTTTTGATAATATATTTCAAGATAATAATAATAATAATAATAATAATAATAATAATAATAATAATAATAATACCTTGTTTTAGTGTTCTGCCTAAGGACAGGTCTTTCAATGCAAACCCAGCTTTCTCCAATCTTTCCTTTTCCTGCCTTCCTCTTAGTCTCCTCATGTGATCCATATATCTTAATGTCGTCTATCATCTGATATCTTCTTCTGCCCCGAACTCTTCTCCCGTTCACCATTCCTTCCAGTGCATCCTTCAGTAGGCAGTTTCTTCTCAACCAGTGACCCAACCAATTCCTTTTCCTCTTCAGCATTATTCTTTCTTCACCCTCTCTTTCCAACACAGCTTCACTTCTTATTCTCTCTGTCCACTTCACACACTCCATTCTTCTCCATATCCACATTTCAATTGCTTCTAGTCGCTTCTCTTCACTTCGTCGTAATGTCATGTTTCTGCCCCATACAATGCCACACTCCACACAAAGCACTTCACTAGTCTCTTCCTTAGTTCTTTTGCCAGAGATCCGTAGAATATGGTCCTGTTTCTGTTAAAAGCTTCCTTGGCCATTGCTATCCTCCTTTTGACTTCCTGGCAGCAGCTCATGTTACTGCTTATAGTACACCCCAAGTATTTGAAGCTGTCCACTTGCTCTACTGCCTCATTTACAATTCACAACTTTACCTGCTTTATTTTTCTTCCGATAACCATGGTCTTCGACTTATTTGCATTTATCTTCATCCCATACTGCTCACAGCTGTCATTTAGCTCCAGTAGCATATCCCTTAGTATCATCTCCTCTTCTGCTAACAACGCCATATCATCAGCAAATCTTATGCACTTTATTCTGCTTCCCCCTACTATCATACCTCCCATGTTCTGAAAACAGTTCTTTACTAAATATAATAAAATAATAATAATGATGATAATAATAATAATAATAATAATAATAATAATAATAATAATAATACTCCTTAGCACTACAATCCTTTAAGGGCCCAGACCGACCATGCGGCCCTTACGTTCAATTTCCGAAGCAGAGGTGGACGATCATCCATTTCATGCAGATGTTATACGGAATAATGTACTGAAAATTGTGGAATTAAAATAACTTGGGATTGGAAATATACCGAAAATTATTGTACGTTACTAGTACGAAAATAAATTTCAAAGCCATCATGTGTGTCCGATAAGGTGTAATCTTATTAACTTTATTGAATATAATAGGTCCGTCTAAGCTTATATTAAGTAAAAGACAAAATAACTTAAATGTTAGTTGTAAATAATTTTATTAATGGATTAACGTTTTCTACTCAACTGAGTCATCTATAGACCATAACATGCCAAATAAAAACTTATATGACAGTTGTTAAACAGGAGTGCATAAAATCAAACCAGATGTGCTATTAAAAAGTGTGTTAAGCGTGTGTCAATTATTAAAACATTTGAAATACGTTCTACGTTCTCTACTCACCTCTTCAGTTTGTACCTATAATCATGAAACACCCTGTATATATTTTTATATATTTGAACGTTATGGATTCGTTTCTGAACTACTGATTAAATTTTTTTTGTATATGTACACATATATATGTTGTGGAAGTGAGGGCTTCATGGCCTTAACTCTACTAGAATAAGTAAATCAATTTCCTCAAAAAAGGCATTATTTTAGTTTACCTTTTGAAATTTTAAAATTACATTGTTTACAAGTTTAATTTGTGTAAACAAAATTCTAAATAATCTCCTTTCGTTTGTATTACAACATCATCCTGAGCATAGAGAAGAGAGCAGAAAGCTCATGAAAGTTTCAGAAATAATAATGATGATGATGAAGATAATAATAATAATAATAATAATAATAATAATAATAATAATAAAATGACTCATGGTATATGGAGCAGTGGGTTGGGATCCGTACAGACAAAACCAAATCGAT
This sequence comes from Periplaneta americana, assembly GCF_040183065.1. Taxonomy (NCBI): domain Eukaryota; kingdom Metazoa; phylum Arthropoda; class Insecta; order Blattodea; family Blattidae; genus Periplaneta; species Periplaneta americana. The sequence continues at coordinate 157,650,210 of NC_091130.1, forward strand.
TCAATACAAAAGGTCCAACGCAAGGCAGCAAAATATGTCAAAATGGGGAAGGGACATGGTGAAGAGATAGTAAAAGACTTAGGGTGGGAACTTCTCAAATCAAGGCGACGAAAAACCAGACTCACCGCATTGTTCAAGGCACAAATGGGACACAAAGCATGGACCGACATCAATGCTAGATTAGCAACACCATCATACTTAGGAAGGACAGATCATATTAGGAAGTTTAAATGTAGAAAACAAAGAACGAACGTGGCAAAACTTTCCTTTGTTAACCGCACAATAGTAGACTGGAACAGCTTACCTGCGGCAATCTTTCAGGGTGGTCCTCTTAAAATCAATACATTTAAGGAAAGGTTGAGAAGATTAAAGGCTGTGTGATGTATCTTGTCTCGCTGTGAAAAGAGAGAGAAAGGAGATATGTCTTACTTCGTCTATATTGTTATGGCGATGGGGAGTGGAGCGGTGCCGTCCATCCATCCAGTGGCGGAAGGGACTAGTTGATACATTCTGTAGCGCAAAATAAAATTACAAAATATCTCTCTTCGTACTGTGTAGTTCCGTCACTGAGCTTGTCTTTCAAGAAACTGAGTTCCGGCAGCCTGTACAATAACAAGGTTTTGAAAGGAATCCTGAAAATTTACAACCCTCCTATAATCTCCACCCTCATTTGAAGGGACTTGGTTTTATTGCTACTGAGACAAGATAAACCTTACCAGGTATAGCCTGAAAATGTAATTGGAGGTGCAGTGTAATTATTTAAGTCGTGTCATGTAATTAATTGAGTTGATATATAATTAAGTTGATATGTAATTAATTAAGATGATATGTAATTTAGTTGATATGTAAATAAATTAAGGTGATATGTAATTAATTAAGATGATATGTAATTTAGTTGATATGTAAATAAATTAAGGTGATATGTAATTAATTAAGATGATACGTAATTAAGTTTGTATGTAATAAATTAAGGTGATATGTAATTAATTAAGATGATACGTAATTAAGTTGGTATGTAATTAATTAAGGTGATATGTAATTACTTAAATTGGTAATAGTTGGGTGAAATAGAAGTACTTATAAGTTAGATTTACTTTTGCTTATCGTAGGCGTTATTATAGAATAGTTTTTATTTATAGTCCTAGGTTTATTGCATCTACTATTTATAGATTTACGTTTATTTTATTTTATTTCATTTATGTTTATTTTATTTTATTTCATGTAATTGTAATTATTGTATATTATATATCACTGCCACCGGGTGTATAACCAATTGTAGTGCTAATAAATAATACATACATAATATAATGAAATATAAAAATCTGCAGTGTTGTTACAAATTTGATAATTTGAAACGATGACATTGCAGTGGTCAATGACCCTGGTTGTTTGAAATTAAACGAAATCTCACATTCCTTTGTTGACTAGGTAGCCTACATGAGTGAAATTGTCACTGATATTGATTTCAGAATTTAGAATGCTGGCTCGTATGTGGACTGAGTGATGTCTGTATTGATGGAGTGTTGTGTCCTGTTCCTAATTGTAACTGCCGAGATAATGAAAACACTGCACACAAATGTACCTCCAGGCCTCTGTTTTTCTTTGCGTGGTGCCAACATTAACATAGATGTAAACGAGCTGTTGATCACCGGCCAGAACATGCGTCCGCGTGAAATTCATGTAACAGCAATAGGCCTACGCATCAATGTATGCCAATGCGTTACTCAAGAAACATCTGAAATGTGACTAATACGGTCACATTTTTTACAACATGTGAACTGATGTTCTTTCTTACAGTGAACGTCCGAAGTTATTATCATATAATAATAGTAATAATAATAGTAGTAGTAATAATAATAATAATAATAATAATAATAATAATAATAATAATAATAATAATAATAATTGTGAGGTTTCGTATTTCCAATTCACTGTAGGCTAAAGCAGGGAGATGCACTATCACCTTTACTTTTTAACTTTGCTCTAGAATATGCCATTACGAAAGTTCAGGATAACACAGAGGGTTTGGAATTGAACGGGTTACATCAGCTGCTTGTCTATGCGGATGACGTGAATATGTTAGGAGAAAATACATAAACGATTAGGGAAAACACGGAAATTTTACTTGAAGCAAGTAAAGCGATAGGTTTGGAAGTAAACCCCGAAAAGACAAAGTATATGATTATGTCTCGTGACCAGAATATTGTACGAAATGGAAATATAAAAATTGGAAATTTATCTTTCGAAGAGTCCACAACTGTGTAGTAACGGTCACCGCGTCTGGCCGCGAAACCAGGTGGCTCGGGTTTGAATCCCGGTCGGGGCAAGTTACCTGGTTGAGGTTTTTTCCGGGGTTTTCCCTCAACCCAATACGAGCAAATGCTGGGTAACTTTCGGTGCTGGACCCCGGAATCATTTCACTGGCATTATCACCTTCATTTCATTCAGACGCTAAATAACCTAGATGTTGATACAGCGTCGTAAAATAACCCAATAAAATGAAAAAAAAAAAATATTTCGAAGAGGTGAAAAAATTAAAATATCTTGGCGCAACAGTAACAAATATAAATGACACTCGGGAGGAAATTAAACACAGAATAAATATGGGAAATGCCTGTTATTATTCAGTTGAGAAGCTTTTGTCATCCAGTCTGCTGTCAAAAAATCTGAAAGTCAGACTTTATAAAACAATTATATTACCGGTTGTTCTTTATGGTTGTGAAACTTGGACTCTCACTTTGA
>NC_091130.1:157660451-157680451 GCF_040183065.1 Periplaneta americana
TCCCGCTTTGGGTTTTACTTAGCAGCACTCAAGACGGGAATTATTCATGTTCCAATACCAGCCCAAAAATGAATTGCGGTTTGTTTGACTGTGTAAGACGTCTGCAAGCATATGGCGGAGACTCTGCAAGAGAAACAAAACAAATGCCTGACCCCATGCTGTCTGTACATAGACAGATAGAGAGAGAAGTTTGTTTCTTAGTTTTAACACATAAATCACTTCTATCCACTCACGCTCGGCTAAAGTATTGGATTGTTATAAGGATTTTGTCACACGTTCAATTATACCACGATATCACAGTTTAGTATATACAGTTGCGAAGCTTGGGATGATTTTTTGCTTTTCTCGCGATAGTTGCTAGCCGCTTGGAGCGCTGTGAGTACTACCCTAGATCATGTATGTAAGAGATATGTTGGGCTTATAGGCTTTGTGGTTAACAACATATGTCAGGTTTACTACGCTGCCATCTAGTTGTTACATAAGGAATCACGTCATAATTCCCATTTGAATTGCATTAGCGACTGTGCTGCCATCTCGTGTTCGTTTAAGGCGGACGGGTGGCGATCCTGGCGGTTGTTCTCTTCAAAGTGCTGCCGATTTTAACGTAGAGAGGGGTTATCTGTTACATATCGACCCTCACAAGAACTAGCATTGTAACTTACTTTTTTTTACATTTTTCAGGATATGAAAATGAATTTTTAAAATGATCGTGTAAATTAGTGTATACAGATATGTAGGGTAACAGTAAGATTTTACATACAATTGGGGAGGTTTAGAGCTATACAATGACAGTACTGGGAGAAAAGGAACAATTTAAAACCATATAAAGTAGGACAACTCAAAACCATAAAAAATTGAGTTACAATGTTAATATTTGGGAGGGTCCATATATGATCTAGGGTACTAGGAACAATAGACTGTGTCACTGCCATCGTGATTTAATATAGGCAGACCATGTGACTCGTTTAACCCGATCACGAAGGGCGGCGTTTCAACCATATAAATTAGTTGCAATGCATAAAGAGTAACATATAGCCTATTTCTCTAAAATGTAGTGTAATTGCATTAACAACATTTAAAACAATGATTACGAGACACTTAAGACATAATTCACTTGCGAGTTAAGGTGTAATATTATCTTTGGTGTGAAAATTACTTTGTTCGAATGTGTAATACCTGCCTTTATTTCGATTAAATATTGCGAAATTCTTGTACATTCATTTATGCACGATTCAATAATTTTCATTTGCACCGCACGGATATTTTGATATGTTGAAATTATAGGTTATGTTTACTGTACCAGTACTTCAATATTCGCATTTATACGTTATAATTAAGCATAAAGTTACGTGTGATAACTTGTAAATGCAATTTGACTCTATTTCAGTTGTATTTACTCGTTTCTTACGGTACTCCAATCTGAAGTATGATTAATGTACTATGTTAGTAGGCTAAACTAGCGCAGAGGTAGTTCCTTTGTACTCGTACTTCTTGCATATACGGATGTGACAGGTAAGGTTTGGTTAGTTTTCGCTTTTATTATGTCTTGCTTATACGATCACCTGCACCTCCACAAAAAATCTCTTATAAATTCAACGATTTTCACTTCTGAAATCACAGGAACTACCTCAGCGCTAGTTCCACCGCTTTATGAGTTCTGTCTTCTTTACACTTGACTATATTGAAATACGGTAACCTCACAGCGCTGTTACTAGAGCAACTAGATTTACAAAGTCTCCAATGCCCTGCTATTACATATGTAGGCCTATGTTACTTCATATGGAAATTATAGGTTATTATTTATATTCCTATATGCGCAATTTTACATTATAATTAAACATAATGTCATATATGATACCCCGCACATTCAATTTGTCTGTATTTTAATACTACAATCGAGTACATATTGAATTATTGTATTTATCTACTACCTAAGAGACGAAGTAACACAATTGTACGTACACTAATTTCATAGGAGTGTATGGTAAATTTTCTATCTACAATTAAGGAAGGTACATGTACTAAATTAAAATCACAATATAAATTCTTTTTTTATTAAACCTCAAAATAGCTTCCATTCTAAACTTAAAATGTTGATGCGAATAGGTTATGTTAACATGTAAAATTCTCTTCACATTAAAATAACACAGTTTTGTAATTATTTCTGCAACATATTATGCAACAAGAAGTAAACGGAACTTATGGACACATTACACTAAATAAAGCTTAGCAATGATAAGCAATAAAGTTATAATATAATAATTCACTGAGCTCCATACATTGAAATAGAAAACCCGAACAAACATTATCGTCTGCTCGGGAAAGGGTCTGTGTTGAGGCGATAGTAGCGATCCTGGTGGTCAACAACTATCTATGTATGCATATTTATTAAGTATTGAGCTACGTAACTCTATATACTAAACTGTGACAATATTGTATATTTTCTATCGCTCCATATATTTTTTCTCAACCATATACTAGTTTGAAATCCAAAGTGAATAATTTCCTTTATATAGTATGCCAAGAAAAACAGAATGAATTTCTAGTATCCGAGTTAGTTGATTGCAAAACTTTGTGTCTCATTTTTTAAGGAAAGATAGTGAACAGTTTTGTAACGACACTTTTGACGTAAGAGGGTGTTACTACAGTGTGTCCCAAATTGATGTTTACACATTTTGAAACACTATTTCTCAGCAACGAGATGAGACACAAATACGATTTTTGCGATTTTGTATCCCTTAAGCCCGTACATGTTCAAAATGGCCCCCTTCCGCCACAGTACTCTCCCAACAACGACGTACAACAGAGCGACATACCAACTGGATTGTTGCTAATGGAATATCATTACAGGCATATTCAATCTGAACTCTCAGTTCCTCCAGTGTTTGTAGTTTTGTGGCGTACGCTGTGTCCTTTAGAGAAGTTCACAGATTGTAGCCTATCTGTACGAGTACCCACGTAGGAGATATCCGGCCCATACCATTTTTCCACGACTGTTTCAAAGGTTAAGGAAAGGAAGGCACGTGTTGCCAAATTACAATTCCATTTCCACACAACTATTTTTGCTTGTAACTTTCGACTCAGTCATTTCCGGACCAGGGTTCCTTATCTCAAATTGATAGATGTACCCTTCGCCATCATCCCTGAAAGTTTGTAACACCACCTCGGAAACACCCTGTGTGCGTTAACAGAAAACCACAATTTCAAGTCGCACAATTTTTCCCTTGAAATTATTTAAATCTGCTTTAACTGAAATCTAGATTTACATAATACGATCAGTGTTGTTAGCATGATGTGCTTATTTATAAAACTACAAAACAATAAATAAAAAAAAAGATATATGCGAAGTGTCCACACCTGTGGAGTAACGGTTAACGCGTCTGGCCGCGAAACCAGGTTGCCTGGGTTCGATTCCCGGTCGGGTTGAGGTTTTTCCGGGATTTTCCCTCAACCCAATATGACCAAGTGCTGGGTAACTTACTGTGCTGGACCCCGGACTCATTTCGCTGGCATTATCACCTTCACATCATTGAGACGCTAAATAACCTAAGACGTTGATAAAGCTTCGTAAAATAACCTACTAAAATATATATGCGTAGTCTAGTAATTTCTCAACATTTGTACTTTACTTCGTAATGATATAATTCATAATAAAAATAATAATATCAGTTTGTAATTTGCTAAGTGGGACTTCAAAATCTTCTATAACGGGAGAATACTGTATCGTGAAAATATAAGAGTAGGAGAAGAAGAATAATTTTTATTTTACTTACTGAAGTATTAAACGTAGGGGCTCTCATTACTTGGATTCAGCACAACGCCAGGTCTCCATTTAAAACAGGACATCTCTTTAACAACGGAATTCAAAGTCACGACCATGTGGATATCACACAACATTAAAGCTGAACTTCTTTTTGACTGTACAGAAAACGGCCTGCTGTATAAATGTCACAGCTGATTTAGAATAAATAATATTGTTTCCATGGAAGCAACTGAACTCTGGATTGAAAGCGTTTTAACGTAATAAATGACAACGAAATAGAAGCAGATTTTAATGTAGCAATCCCCTATCCAGACTCTGGGTTTAGCGAGCTTTTGCTTTTAGTCAGGTCTCTCTACGGTATGGAGAGACACTTAGAATAAATGACTCACTCTATGAGTTGAACAGAGAATGGTCACCGGGAAAGTAGGTCCTGTAGAGTCATTTAAATCAGGTCACTGAGTGGTGTTAAACCCTTCTTGCTTACGCCGGTTGAGTCTTCATTTGTTTCGAATTTACGAACAGTTCATTGTGTTGTAGCTTTTCAAATGGTTATTTTACGACGATTTATCAACTGCAATGGTTATCTAACATCTGAGACTGAAATGAAGGTGATAATGCCAGCGAAATGAGTCCAGGGTCCAGCAAAGAAAGTTATCCAGCATTTGCTCTTAATGGGTTGAGGGAAAACCCAGGAAAAACCTCAACCAGGTAATTTGTCTCAACCAGGATTTGAACCCGGGACCGCTCGTTCCACGGTCAGACATTCTAACCGCTACACCACAGTGTTGAATTTGTTTTGTAGTCACGAGGTAAAATACTTAGGAATTATAAGATTACAATTAATTCACGACACGACAAACTATGAAATATATCTATATATATAATTTGAACTGGTGATGGAAATTACGGGAAAACGGCTGAACGGATTTGAATGAATGACCCCTCATTTTCATGCCTGGCATCCAAAGTTTTTCGGAAAAATAGTAGTTTTCAGTGAAATGTCAATTTTCCTACATAATTTTCCTATTTTCCAAAATCCATCTCTTGTCAGTTTTGAGAACTAATTTTATCGAATCACGGCCGACTTTATTGAATTTCAGAACAAAACACACACTACAATAAACAATAGGCTATTACACGAAGGCCATGACCTGCAGGATTGCCGACATATTTAGAGCTCAATTCAATTTGTTATTAAAAACTGATTATGCAGTGTATAATTTTCTGAGGACAGCTGTGTATTGGATATTCAAATTTACGAAACTTGAGGTGGTTTGATGACATTATTACCATTAGAAATTAAATATTATTATAGTTAATATCATGATGCGTCTATTTTTCATTAATTGTACATAATATTGATGCTATATTGATGACATGAAAGTGAAACGTTTTGTGGTTATGTAAGTAAATGTAGAGAATATCTTAATTTAGATCTTCATTTCTATAATTTACTGAGTGGCTGCTATATATAACTACAAAACTCAAGTAAGATAATAATATTGTTATTAAAAATCAAATATTTTTTATACCTATTAACCCAGTGGGGTTGGGTCTTTTTCATATACTTAATGGCGGTGTAGTGTAGATATTGATATGTGTCATTGTCTTCAGTATTGGCTCGAGAGAGCGCAGAAATTACAGTTCCTAAGGAAAGATCAAAAGGTATTACTTACTGATAAAATAAGAGGCCTAGAAAATTTTGTAGTCTCCAGATCATTTCAGCAAGATCTCTTAGTAGGATAAAATGATTTTACGCTCTACATTTCAAGTTCTACATGCAGCAGCTACACGAAAATGCTATTGTTCGAAAGCTTAGCAAACCTGACATTTTTTTTAACTTTTGCCTACAATCCACAATGACCTGAAATAGCTACTGCTATCGTCCTGACATTGATACTTGCGTTTTCGCGTTGAAACTCAAAAACTGAAGTTGGATAGGTTCAAGAAAAAGTATTTGGCCTAAAAAAATCCATTGAGAGGGAGTATGTTTCATTATTATGGAAGCAAATAACTATCAAAAAGACAAGTATTCTTCATTGAAAATAAATCTGAAAAATTTTTATTTGAACGTCTAACGAACTTAGTTTGCAGCAGCATTTGCTGCACAAGCCACTAGTAGGTATATATTACACCAATAGTCAGTTTCACCAAGCTTCATTATGTTTTTAATGATTCATTAATTTATTTACTGTTCATTAAATCATTTTTATAGCTCACCAAAAATCTTTAGTCCTAAAGAACCAGTAAAGCTTTTATTACTTCAGTGATAGAAATTTCCGTCTTTAAATTTTTAATGGTTCATTAGTTGCAACACAAAATGGTGGAACGTTTCGGCGCACAATTGTTACATCTGGAGCTGCTCGAAAATTCTTCTTCTTCTTCTTCTTCTTCCCTTCAAGTATTAGGCCAAATGGCCTGTTACGATCTCACAGTTGAATTTTCAATCCAGCGCTTCTTTGGACGACCGAGAGATCTCTTCCCGTTTGGACGATAGTGGAGCATGACTTTTGGGATTCTATCTCTATCCATGCGATGCAGATGATTTATCCAGTTGTTCTGATAATGTTTTACGTGATTAATTACAGGTTCTAGTTGTAATTCTTCCATTACATCTTCATTGTGTTTGTGATCCCATTTCGTATATTCCGCTGTATATCTCATAAATTTCATTTCATTAGCCGTTATTCTGCTTTCGTCTTTCTTCCTCAATGTCCATGCATCACTGCCGTAACAAAGTACAGGTCTCGCCAAGGTCTTGTAAAGGCGAATTCGAGTATGTCTTTGGATTAGGGAAGGTTTCATAATGTTGTTAATTATTCCCATTGTTTTGGTGTAATTTAGAAATTTTCTGTGAAATGTCTACTTCATCGAAAAAAGATAATGTGTATCCGAGATATGCAAAATAATTTATCCTTCCTAATATTTTTTAATCTAAACATATTTTGCTAGGCACAGGGTATTTTCCGCAGAAGGTCATAATTTTAGTTTTTTTCTTTATTGATTTTCGTATCATATTTAATTCCAATTTTGTTAAAATTAAAAATTGAACGTTGTAATTCATCTTCTGAGGATGCCACCAGAGCTAAATCGTCTGCAAAAAGTAATGAATCTAATTGTAAATGTCTATTGAGTTGTATATATCCATGAGGCAATTGTTTCCATTCTCTAATTATTTGATTCATATATATAATAAATAGCAACGGTGAAAGACCGCAGCCTAGTCTTACTCCTGTATGAATTTCTGTCTACTGTATTGCGATAATTTATTGTCACACCTTACTGCAATTAGATTTGTCTTATAGATCTTGTATATGTTTGCTTTAAGTTGTAGAACATGGTCTGTGGCTAATACATTTAATAGTTTATTTGTGCGAGATCGTGCGTATTTGCTTGGTTTCCGCACAAAACCAATCCGTGGAAAGCCTAAAATTCCACATTCAGTATTCCCAACCTAACACACATAACAATTTCCCTCTTCTTACCGCTTAAGTGACATATTGATTTTACTGCTTCAGGCTTTTAACATATTATTTTTAGAGACGTTCAATATAGTAATAATTATAAATTGGAAACTTACCACTGCAATTTCACCTAAATTGCACTGTTAATTATTGTTTTTAAATATTTGTAAAAATTAAGTAAACTCTACAACTCCACTAAAGTTACTGCATTCGTGATGCAAGTAACATTAAGGAAGCCGTGAAAAAATCAACAAGATTCCAGACTCATCATAGACTGGGGGAAAAAAAAAGACAGATGTATAACACGGCCTGCTGGAGTATAGTAAACACAGAAAACATTTTAAATCAAAAATGTTGAAGATAGATATTTTTGTTTTGCAAATTTGCCGTCATTGAACAGAAACCAAGATGGAGATTTCATTGCAACTAATTAGAAATTCCTCTTTCAGGTATGTAATAAACGATCTTCGCTCAAAATAATGTACGATACACGAGCGGTATGTTTTCTTTAAATTCTCGGAAATTAAAAAAGCTCAACTACGTTTCGCTTTTTCAAACTTTTCCTCGAACATGAAAACTTCAACATACCGCACTTGTAACGCATATTAGTATTTAGTTCACTCTATCAAATGCTTTTTCCAAATCAACGAAAGCAATATGTGTTTCTAAGTTAAATTCCCGGTGCTTTTCCATCTATAATTTTAATGTAAAATATCCATCGCAACATGATCTTCCCTTTCGGAAGCCATTTTGTTCTTCTCCGAAACAAATGTTTATACAATTTGTTCTTGATTATGCTGGTAAAGATTTTAATTTCATAACTGCTCGAAAATTAATAATAATTAAGACTCAGATGGAGATAATGTTAACTATTTAAGAAACGATCATTTTTAAAATGTGAGTGACACAAAACTTCACGAAAGATACCGCGTCACGAAGATCGTGGTACTCAAAATTTTAGAAGAAACTGATCATAGGTTAGGATATCATCAGAACGGATGACACAAAGGTGAAACTACTCAACTAGGTAACATACAACTTAGTTTTTATTTTAAACATTTGTTTTTCTGGAAAAAAAATGCTACTAACTTTCCACCAATATGATCTTATAATTTTTTGTTACATACAACATGCGCTATTCGCTCTGAAAATCTGCAAGAATATTTTACTTCCACCCTGTATATGTGATCAGGGCTAAAAGGCAAGCAAAAGGGACTCCATTGCTTATTACTACTGTATTAGGATTCATATTTTTTGCAACTGTAAACAAAGCATTGGGCTGTTGCAACGTATTCACTTCCATTCTCTCAATAGAAAACTCAATTTTTTTCTATAATCATTATAGATAGAGAGACTGTTATTCGGACTTACCTAACTAATTTTGTTATCTATTACTAGTTCAAATTATGCACTTATACCTCTTTCACTCTGTATTAGAATTAGATATTGCATTTAACAACAGGCTGATATACAGTAGCGTGCAAATTAATCCGAACAACGTAATTACTTATGCAAAAACACTCAAACGGGATAAAAAAAAAAGGATCTAAGACATACCTCAGTAATCTATGTGGCCTCCCTTGTTCCTAATAACAGCTCTGAGACGATTTGGCATGGATTCCACTAATTTCCCACAAATAATCTTCATTTCTTCATCGTGAAACCATACACCAATGAGGGCAGAAATCATCTTCTCCTTTGTAGAACAATCCATTTTTTGCATTCTTCTTTTGCAAATTGACCACAAGTTCTCAATGGGGTTGATGTCGGGTGAGTTGCCTGGCCAGGGGAGTACCTGAATATTCTTCTTGTTGAAGAATTCTGTAGTTTTTCGACACGTATGGCATGGTGCCAGGTCTTGTTGGAACACACCTCTGCCACCCGGAAATGATTTTTGCAGCTGGGGTACGATTCTGGTTTCCAATAGGTGAATATATTTGTCAGAATTCATCATTCCCTTGATAGGTATTAATCCTCCAGGCCCTTCATGTGTAAAACAACTCCAAAACATTACTTTAGGGGAGTTTTTGAGTGCTTGTTGGAGATGAGCTGCTGTTACTTTTTCGGATCCTTTCCGTACGTAAGAAACACTGTGGCCGTGGACCTCGACTCATCGGAAAAAAGTACATTCTTCCAGTCATTCACTGTCCAGTGTTGATGTAATTTTGCCCACATTAAGCGTTTTTTGCACATAACAGGGGTTAGCAGTTGCTTCTTAATAGGCTTACGAGCCCTTCGTCCAGCTTCCAAAAGCCTACGCCGCACTGTTGTGACGTGAATATTCGCCCCAGTGGTAGCCATTAACTCGCGGGTTAAGTCGACAGCAGTTAGTCTAGGATTTAATTTACTTTTCCTGACAATTAAACGATCATCTGCAGGTGAAGTCTTCCTTTTCCGGCCACAGTTTCCTTTTTTCTGGGGTGTGATGGATCCAGTCTCCCTGTATCGTTTTATGATCGAATTAACAGTAGCCAAACCGATGTGACATTCTGCAGCAATTTGCCTCTGTGTCATAGAAGAATGCTCTGCTAATTTTATAATTTTAGACCGTTTTCGTGGAGTTGTATCCATTTGTGAAGACGACAGAATGTACACAGGATTGCAGTATTAAGCCTTCAACACAACTGAAATGTTTATAAGTACAAAACGACAGGCAAAATGTCACATCTTATAAAACAAATAATAATGACAGACCTTCAACAATGGAATTACACGTACTAGAGATGTCAATTAAAGCGGTATGAGCAGCTGTGAGGCCAAGAATGACAGAAAATGTAAAAATATCTCGTGTTCGGATTAATTTGCACGCTATTGTAATTAAAGAATAGGCCTGATGATATTAGAATGGAGACAGTTCAATCTGTTAAATATTCACTATTACATTTAAGAATTAATTTTAAAATACCAAGTTGATTTCTGTTTAGGCGTTGGCCCCAAGAAAAATATTTATCTCCAGCAAATAAGAGAATATTGGTGAAAAATACTCCGTCAGATACGTAGGAAGATAAGTATTTTGTTAATTGTTTCCTGCAAACTCTTTCAGGGCTTAAACTCTATATAAAACCTACATGAGCTTGGCAACTTTCAAAGTAAGTCGTGAATTTTTTGATATTCAGCTGCTCGAAGTGAGGGCTGTCTAGGAGACAAAGATTATCAAAAAATTGTTGTTTTTTTAGTAAATGATAGGTGTACAATTATAATGACAAAAAAACAACCAATGGAGAAGGAAAATAAAAAGAAATAACACAATTATAAATAATTGAAGACGACTAAACAAAAGTTAATTAATTCCAAAAAAAAAAAAAAAAAAACATAAAATTTCCTATTAAAGTATCTAGTTGCACTAGTTGCAAGAGCCAACTTAGTGAGCAGATCGCCATAGCAAAGAGATCAATCTATATATATGTAGAGATGGTTTCTTAGGATTTTATAGATCCCTTCACTGCAGACAGAGATACTTCAGTGACAAGAGTTTGTCCTAGATCAAACTGCTTGCAAAAATTGCGCGAATCTTTTTGTGATGGTCCCTCCAGCGAATAGGCTTTATAAAGAATGGACACTTCTCGTCGGTACCTTTGATGTAGCCGGACTGATTTCAATGACCTTCAAGCCAGCTAAAGGGTGAGATTCTGCTTTCTCCCTAGAGTTGGCGCTGACATCACACCAGCTAGCAGTCGACAGAGCGGAAATATAACACATATAATTAATACATCTAGGTACATTATGTACTCAAATAAAATAAATTGGATCCATAAAATAATAAATCCGTCATTAACTGTAATGTCTAGACTCTAGAGTTCCTTTATAATGGGGTTGAGACGTTGACCCCAACAACAATTAAAATATGTAATGATTTGATAGCGCTGAAAATGGAAAAACAAAACTCTTACGAGAAGTAAAACCATATACCTATATTATATTATTATACAAATATTAAATGAATTCGATACTTAATTTTATAATGTATTATATTATTTTATAATATAATTTATGCTCGACCATGCCGAAATGTAGTAATTATACACCTGGTAGCAGACCTTTAATGCATGTCATTAAAGTACACGTACTCATTAAAGTTCAGGTCTTCCAGCCAATGACGACTCAGGTTACAACTGTTCAGCCAATGACAGGTCAGCTTTCTACCGTTATAAACCCGCAAGTATCGATTATTCTCGGATATGCAATCGAAAGAGAATTAGCGAAAAGTCACGGAGGCTGGAAATCCAATACTGTTGCAGAAGGTTATGTTCTGTTGCTATAATAATTAGCGTTAATTGTAAATAATATTCAAATAAATTCAATTTGTCATCTCGTTTTTCAATGTCTAATTTTATTTCAATGTTATCTCTATAGGTTCTTATGGCCTAGCAAGTTCAATGTGGACACCTGTTCCTCGGAAAAAATCAATACTTTCGCGTTTGCGCACATCTCACAACATACGGGACATTGGTCAAGGTCAGATACAAAGAAAATTAATAATATCAAGTTAGAAATATGGTCGAGCATAAAAAGTCGTATGGAACTCGCCTATAATGGTAATTAAGAAGCTCGTATGAAAATTATGAAACTCGCTTTCGCTCGTTTCATAAATATCCATACTCACTTCTTAATTACCTTCATTATAGGCTCGTTGCATAATGTACTATTATGATATCTGAAATATAAAATATTATTATTACAACTAGTTTGTCACTGAGGAATAAGGAAAAGCTGTTAACTTGAATTTATTTGAAGCAAAGCGTTACTGGATTATGCAATAAGGTAGGCGATGTTTGGATTCTGTGCCTCAACTCTATACTCAATTATTATCTTAGCGTATGCTCGATTACACTAACCTCTAGCGCTTGAAAGTGGAACTAAACGCTTGTGCACAGAGAAACAAAACACAGGAAAATTCGCTCAGTGTCCATTCTTTATAATCCCTATTCGCTGGTCCCTCTAGCCCCAATCAGTAATCCAATACCGTAGTTTCCCCTAACTATGGTCCACATTTGTCACATTTTTCTTTGTATCTTCAATGCTATTCATCCAGATTAAGTGAAATTTTGACTTCGGACTCTTGTAAGTTTATATTAAATAAATATTGACATATGTGTTTGAAATTATTTAATTACAAGTGTTAAAAAAATAATAAGCATTGGTACATAGTTGTATTCTGAGTTACCCAACTATGGTCCACTCATATATTCATGCTTGAAAGCAAGAATGGACTATAGCTGGAGCTGTAATTATTCGTAAATCAATACATTGAGTTTCTAATTTAAGGGTAGAAACATAATGTAGCACAGAAATATTAAAAATAAATGAAAAGTACATGGATCCTTTTTATTAGTACACATTACATAAACACTCAATAAACAAGTGAAATCTGAAAGTCACTTTTCTGCAATAATGAACAACTACTGTATATTAAAGAACAAAAGTACGGTATCAAAATAAACTAACACATTCTTAGCAAAATATTATGCAAATAAATTCACTGATAATATTTATTTATCGTACTGAGAACTACATTCATTAGGCTTATTTCGATCCTTTGAATCTCCACTTCTCTTGTAATTCTGAAATTGAATCATAATCTGTATCCAATTCAATTTCATCGCTCTCATAGTCACTTACAGGGACGGTTGTTTTCCTTCTACCCTGAAGTTTTCGTTTTACCGGACCATCATTCGTGCTAGTACCATTGATGCTGGAACAGCCTGTTTCTTTGTTTACTGGACTATAATGCTAAATAGTGTTTTAGAATATAATGAGATACCGTATTTGCAGAAGTAAATAATCACATTGATCACATTTTATTGAAACAAATATTTCAAAATGAAATACAACTATGATCCACGAAAAATTGTGGTACATAGTTGAGGATTGACTTCTAGCCTTGAGGTTAAACATTTCTCCTTAACCTCTGCCAGCGTAATTATTACGTGAAAGTAAACACTATATAGTCAGGTTTAATTGTACAAAGAATCATATAGGTCTATCCATAACGTACCAGTTCTACAGAAAAGAGCTTAATAAAACAGACAATCACAAACTGAATGATTTCGTGTCTTCACACATTCAATAGAACGATGCACACTGACCTTGTTAAGCATCCATATCATTGCCACGTGTAATGGTAGATAGAAGCATCTATGGGGAACATAATTCCATCACAGTGGCGCCTTAAATGGCAAACACCGAACTCTTGGGGGACTAAGTAGTACATAATGCGTTTTGGACCATAGTTGGGTGCCTGGACCATAGTTACGGGAAATTACGGTACCTAATATCTGTCGGAAACTTAAGGTCATTTGATTTGCTTTGCTTGAATGTGTGTGCCAGATTTTTCTGATTGAGATTCTGGCTGATATGTACACCTATAGGCAGTACAACATCTCATTTGATATGCTCAGAGAAACAACGATTGTTTGTATGCATGTGAAGTCTGATTAGGCCTAGTGTAATATGTAACTAGTTGCTGAAGAATATAATGGAGCGGGAAAGGAGCTGGCTACCCTACCCCATTATCTCCTGGCCTAGTTGCCTCATGACTAAACAACAACACTTCATTTATTGAATTACACACTTTTGAAGGTCACTAGAGATGGCCGATATTTCACAAACCGATATTTTGTCACAGGTATTTTTTTGTCACAGATAAACCTGAGACTGATGACGCGAAATATCTGTGACAAAATATCGCTATCGAAATCTGCTCCGTATTCAGTACTCTGTGACTGATATTTTCTCCTCTAGCCTATGTTGTGAGTTTGCTGCATGCGCATGATACAATAACAGCAATCGGGCGGTACGATTTAAATAATAATAATAATAATAATAATAATAATAATAATAATAATAATAATAATAATAATACCATTGGTTACCAGTACTTTATCTTATGTAAAATCCTGTCTGATCAACTGTTTCGTTTTGTAATTATTTTCCAATATTTTTCCGAATACTTACAGTATGTTCCGTTAATTTTTATTCTATGGCTCAATATTATAATGTTAATGCAAGACTTAAAATAATTTATCCATTATATATACAATTATAGGGATACGTAACAAGCTGTTTTTTACGGTGATGGGTTGTTAGCCCTTCGCCCAACCCCCAAGCTGGAGGACCACCCCTTATCGGCTGTCCACGACTGCTTATTCAATATATTCGCAGCTACCCTCCATATCTGGAGGCCGTCTCCTCTATCCGCAACCTGAGGACGCGCCATGCCGTGGTGATAGGGACCCACAAAATATGGGAAATGCGTGTTATTATTCGGTTGAGAAGCTCTTATCATCCAGTCTGCTGTCCAAAAATCTGAAAGTTAGAATTTATAAAACAGTTATATTACCGGTTGTTCTTTATGGTTGTGAAACTTGGACTCTCACTCTGAGAGAGGAACATAGGTTCAGGGTGTTTGAGAATAAGGTGCTAAGGAAAATATTTGGGGCTAAGCGGGATGAAGTTACAGGAGAATGGAGAAAGTTACACAACATAGAACTGCACGCATTGTATTCTTCACCTGACATAATTAGGAACATTAAATCCAGACGTTTGAGATGGGCAGGGCAAGTAGCACGTATGGGCGAATCCAGAAATGCATATAGAGTGTTAGTTGGGAGACCGGAGGGAAAAAGACCTTTAGGGAGGCCGAGACGTAGATGGGAGAATAATATTAAAATGGATTTGAGGGTGGTGGGGTATGATGATAGAGACTGGATTAATCTTGCACAGGATAGGGACCGCTGGCGGGCTTATGTGAGGGCGGCAATGAACCTTCGGGTTCCTTAAAAGCCATTTGTAAGTAAGTAAGTATATATATATATATAATAAAAGGGATCAATTTTTAAAACGATTAGAATAATCACATAACCTCAATTTCTCCATACCCAACCACATTTAATAATTATCATCTAATTCAATATCTACAATATAACCTCTTGGTACATGAGGATAACTTTCGACATGATACTCTTCAGTTAGGTAGGTATTTATTTGTTAATGGTACATGTACATAATTTATTTGTTGGATTTTCCTATATAAATCACTGATGTGTGGTGTGTATAGAGAAATCGTATTCACATTTCATTGCTCTTTAATATTTCCTGTTAATTTTTATCGGTGTGACAAAATATCGGTGTAATTCATGCATATTGTGCTTACTTATCGATATAAAATATCGGTGTGACAGAATCACCTATGAAAGTCACAGATATTTAATTGTCACAGTCACAGTTGTCATTGATGCTTAAAAATATCGTTTAAGCTCATCTCTAAAGGTCACTATAACAGGTTAACCATTTTATCAATGAAAATATAATTTAATTTACCCAGTTACCCGGTTTAATCTTTGTTCGGTAGCATAGCACTTGTAGAAAAGTCTGCATTAATGGGATTCGGAAAATTTTGACAGGAGACAAAATCAAAGAAGCAAGTAACCTCTTTTTAATGTTATTTCAATGGGAGTTAACCGATTTGACTGTAATTTATCGTTGTAGAAGCATAGAACAATATTTTCCCTCATTAATATGAATTACTAAATGCTGTTACGTGTAAACGGAAGAATAACTAGTAACAAGTGGAAGTTGTTAATTTGTAAGAGTGTCTTCGTGTTTAGGCCTTACTGTAAAAACGGTACCATGCGTATATAAAGTCAAAGGAGGGAAATTCAACGAGATTAAAGGATTACTCTCAACTGATTTTTGACAGGATTAACTCCATATGTAAATGAAATTATTAGGGATCATCAGTGTGGTTTTAGGCGTAATAGATCAACTATTCATCAGATATTTTTTATTCGACAGATAATGGAGAAAAAATGGGAGTATAAGGGTACAGTACATCAGTTATTCATAGATTTCAAAAAGGCATATGACTCGGTTAAGAGGGAACTATTATATGATATTCTTATTGAATTTGGTATTCCCAAGAAACTAGTTCGATTAATTAAAATGTGTCTCAGTGAAACATACAGTAGAGTCCGTATAGGTCAGTTTCTGTCAGATGCGTTTCCAATTCACTGCGGGCTAAAGCAAGGAGATGCACTATCACCTTTACTTTTTAACTTTGCTCTAGAGTATGCCATTAGGAAAGTCCAGGATAACAGAGAGGGGGTTTTGAATTGAACGGGTTTCATCACGTACTTGTCTATGCGGAGAAAATCCACAAACGATTAGGGAAAATACGGAAATTTTACTTGAAACAAGTAAAGAGATAGGCTAGGAAGTAAATCCCGAAAAGACAAAGTATAGGGGAGAGTCGGGTAGTATCGGACATCGGGTAGTATCGGACAGTGCGTTTCTTTCATCTACCACCATATGGTAGTACCTGAATGACATGGTTACGTTTCTCTATGCGACATCACAGAAACGTAACCATGTCAATCAGGTACTATCATCTTGTGGTAGATGAAAGAAACTCACTGTCCGATATTACCCGATGTCCGATACTACCCGACTCTCCCCTATGATTGTGTCTCGTGACGGGAATATTATACGAAATGAAAATATCAAAATTTGAAATTTATCCTTTGAAGAGATGGAAAAATTCAAATACCTGGGAGCAACAGTAACAAATATAAATGATAGTCGGGAGGAAATTAAACACAGAATAAATATGGGAAATGCCTGTTATTATTCGGCTGAGAAGGTTTTATCATCCACTCTGTTGTCAAAAAATCTGAAAGTTAGAATTTATAAAACAGTTATATTACCGGTTGTTCTTTATGGTTGTGAAACTTGGACTCTCACTTTGAGAGAGGAACAGAGGTTAAGGGTGTTTGAAAATAAGGTGCTTAGGAAAATATTTGGGGCTAAGAGGGATGAAGTTACAGGAGAATGGAGAAAGTTACACAACATAGAACTGCACGCATTGTATTCTTCACCTGACATAATTAGGAACATTAAATCTAGACGTTTGAGATGGGCAGGGCATTTAGAACGTATGGAGGAATCCAGAAATGCATATAGAGTGTTAATTTTATTGGGAGGCCGGAGGGAAAAAGACCTTTGGGGAGGCCGAGACGTAGATGGGAAGAGAATATTAAAATGGATCTGAGGGAGGTGGGATATGATGATAGAGACTGGATTAATCTTTCTCAGGATAGGGACCGATGGCAGGCTTATGTGAGAGCGGCAATGAACCTCCGGGTTCCTTAAAAGCCAGTAAGTAGTAACTTTCATTTTGTAGAGTGGCACATTACAAAGTGACAGCAAAATCAGTGCTACGAGTGTTTTCGTGATTAGGTCTTACTGTACAAACAGTACCATGCAGATATAAAGTTAAAGAAGGTAAATTCAACGAGATTAAAGGATTACTCTTAACTGATTTTTGGTTATTATTGTTAGATCGTTATGAAACGAAATTGGATCTCTTCTTTCACTTTTAACATTGGAAGACTGAACGATGTGGATGCTGCCCATGTTCGAAATGAATAAGAAGGATACTAGAATCACCACATATGGATGGTGATGAGTTCCCTGGACTCTAATATTCATTTCTGAGGCGGAAGCACGTAGCAGCTGGAATTCATCTCGTACGTGCTGGACCAGGCTCTGAAAGTCAGAATGGCTTGAAATGAGGCATAGCCGTGAAAGAGGTTAAATTGTCATCGAGATTAGTGGTGTCAGTCACCCTCGGTGGTCTAGTGGCTGCCACTCTCGCTATTGGTTCGTGGGTACGAACACGGCCGAGGTTGAGGGATTCCAAAAGTTGATAAAATACTAGCATTGTTTCCTTCGGGAAAGAAGGGTCTCATTCAGTAGATTTAAGGTAAGTAAAGAAACCTTTTTCTCATAAGAGGGACACAGAAAAATTTATTTTTTTATTAATTTATTAACTATTTTAATGATTTATACACTTCTTTACTTATTTATTTGTTTATTAATTTACTAATTTATTAATGTATTCACTTATTTACATATATACTTTTTATTTCCTTATTAATTTATTGATTTATTCACTTATTTATTTCTTTATTTATTAACTTATTTTCTTGCTTATTCATTTATTAATTTATTGAATTATTCACTTATTTACTTATTTATTTCTTTATTTATTAATTAAATTATTGAATTAGTCACCTATTAACTTTTTTATTTATTTATCCATTTATTCACTTTACTTATTTATTTGTTTACTTATTAATTAAGTTATTGACCTATTTACTTATTTATTTGTTTTTTTATTGATTTATTGACTTATTCACTTATTTATTTCTCCATTTATTGACTTATTTTCTTGTTTATTCATTTATTAATTTATTTAATTATTCACTTATTTACTTATTTATTCGTTTGTTTATTTATTTATTGATTTATTTAACTATTTACTTATTTATTTGTTTATTTATTCATTAATTTATTGATTTATTCACTTATTTATTTGTTTATTTATTTATTCATTCACTTATTTATTTATTCACTTATTTACTTATTTATTTATTTATTTATTTATTCACTTATTTATTTATTTATTCACTTGTTTATTTATTTATTTATTTATCTATATATTCACTTATTTACTTATTTATTTGTTTATTTATTCATTACTTTATTGATTTATTCACTTATTTATTTGTTTATTTATTTATTAACTTATTTACTGAAATTATTGCACTTCAAAATGATATAAATACGGAATTTCTACGATTTATAGAATCTTCAATATACGGTAACCATTTTCATAATACGTTGCACCCTAATTTACGGAATATGTAACATTTAATAAATGACTAAATAATTGTGTCAGCCCGAAAAAATTAAACATGAGTTATTTAATTTAATCAGTAGAATATATATAAAAAAATTGGAGCAAATACTTAGTTATCATGTTTCGTAGACAGGTGTTCGATTTGACATGGAATGACTCATATAGAGGAGAATTTGCATAATTTTGTAAATATATCAACGAGGAAAATTAAAAAAAAAAACTAACTAAATGCGATATAAGTATATAGCAAAAATACCTGAAATTAGGAAATACAAACATATACACTGATAAATAATAGATTTATACTGATATACATTTACTTAATATTAAAGGTAGTATTATGTTTTTAATATTATTATTATTATTATTATTATTATTATTATTATTATTATTATTATTATTATTACTTCTTCATTGTTGTGCTCCAGTTTCTTTAGTTACATGTACTGACAACATATGACACACTTTTTAAACACCCTGTATTTGAAATGTGCTCTTTTGCTTGTGTTTTGATTTATCGTCAGGAATTGCAAAAAATTAAGACTGAAAGAGTCTCCGACTCTGACGCTAAATTGCGAAAGATGTCGAGCACAAAAGACGAACAAAAAATTAAAAGTTAAGAGAACAATAACAATGCCGCCCGGAGCGAGTGACTGCTGAGGATTCTGCAACTTTGTCAGGCAGATATAATGAAGAGGCCGCTGTACAGTCTGCCTCAACATCAGAGACTCCGGTTTGATTCTGACGATGTTATGGTGTACCCAACTGCCGCTACATTGAATGTCACAAGTTAACGTCAGATCTGTCTGAATCAAAACGATTTTTATTTTAAGATAATATGGAGAAATTATACAGGGTGATTCATGAGGAAAGGTAAAAAATTTAGCTTGTCAATTCTGAAGTCATTCTGAGTCAAAAAGTTCATATGAATATAGATCTTTGCTTTCCGCAAAAACTTCAGAGATTCCATTGTACTAACTCGCACTTAGAGACAGATAACGGACAAATTTAAAGTTTATATTAACGTATGCATACATACCTAATATTCTAGATGTCAGGGTCGATGTTTTCGCAC